>NW_010314412.1:0-24547 GCF_000700745.2 Antrostomus carolinensis
CCATCTCACTACCTGATCATCTAATCCACACATATGTTATATAAATATGTGTGTGTAACATACATCAAGTGTACAGAATTATAAAGCCTTTTTCCCCTTTAGCCTGTATTTTCTAAACTCAGTCTGGGCTCCATACTCAGTCTGGTTTCCAACCTGCTGCACAGCTACCTTCCCCAAACTAAGCAGCAAAGATCTTAACACAGAAGGCTAAGAGTCATTAGTCATTCACAAGCCACAATACTTTCCTGCTTTTACTTCTAGACCTCTTTTGGATCCCAGTGCTAACAGAATAGAAAAACCTGGCAAGAAACTTATTCGCCCATTAGCACGACAGGGATTTAGTGCCAATATATATTTCCAAGAAATGCTGTCATTCTCTATGAACATATACCACATATTTCAACCACTAATTGAAGTGAATTAAGCAAGAGCCCCATGCAGTGAGCAGTTCTTTTTGTACATGTAAAATCTTTTTGTACAAGTTAAACCTTTTGTATGCATATTTCAGTATAAGGCTTACTTTGTTTTGTGTTTGTTTATAGCAGTCATAAGAAGATCCTTTTTTTAAGAGTATCTCAGACCATATGTTCCACTGGACTTTGTGTATAAATTATAAGCTTGTCCAATCTCTTGCATCTGTATAGTTTTGCAGCCCACTTGACTTTAACGAGCAGCATTGCCTGAAGATTGGTGGCACCAGTTTGCTTACATTGCAATATCAATGTACCTTCCTTATCACCCTACCAGCAACAGTCCTCAGAGCAAACCAGATGCTGAAATCATGAGAGAGACAAAAACAGCTGAAGAATTTCCAAACCATCTCAGCAGCAGCGAAGAAAGCACTGGCAGCTGGTCCCAGCTAGCTAATGATGAGGACAATCCTGATGACACAAGTAGCTACTTACAACTCAGCGAGCGATCCCTGAGGTACCCATATTGTCTGTTCTCAGTGTATAATGATTTAATCAACCAAACCAATGATTTGACTGCCATGCACCAGGAATGAGGGTCAGCAGCTTGAGATTTATTCAGAATACCATAAAGAAGCCTAATGACAGAGTCCATCTCTTTATTTTTTTTAAAAAAGGGAAGAAAAATTGCCACATTCTAGTTCTCAGCCAGATCTTTTTATTATTGGTGAGCAGCTAGATTCAGACAAAGAAAAACTTCCTGGCACCACTCAAGCACCTCAGTCCTACAGTGAAAAGGCCATCAGACAAGATAATTGCTATGGTCTTTCCTTTGATTTATTTGCTACTACTGTGTAATGTTTCTTTTACCATCTCCTTCTCTGAGATTGGTGAGACTGCTATTCCCACTGGCTATTTGTGCACTGTGAGCAGAGATAGAGCCCTGATCTGCTTAGATTGGCACAGGGACGCAGACCAGCAGAGGATGACTGAGTTTCCCCTACGTATGCATAAATTCCAGAGCTCCCATTGCAATGTGCTGCTTTTTGTTCCTGTTCAAGTCAGGACACATGTGTAAAGATGTTACCTTGTCCTTAAAGTTCATATGAAGTGATGTTAGCTTGACTCCAGCCCTTTCACAAATTCAAATTGAATAAGGTTTTTGTTTGTTGGGTTGGTTTTTTTTTCACATGCTCTTAGATTAGGTTTTTAAATATTGTCAAGTAATTACATCTTTCTCTTGGGTATTAAGACGACAAGGAAAGCAGACAGTATGGTAATGAAGCAGAGGAGAGAAAGAGGCTCTGCCAGAGAGCACTGCTTGCTAGTGGAAAAAATACTGAACAAAACTTGTCTCTCAGTGTGGGTGAACATTCATCCCATTATTATAGCATCAACCTTTAACAAAGCTCTTGGTCTGAGAGCTAATGTATTGTGCCTTTTGGCTCTGCATTGAAACAGAAATTTCTACAGCAAATCTGAATGCATGGTGTGCTGACACTGACTCAGGAGAAACTGATGGGGAAAGGAACTGTCTAGTCAATCCCTCTAACATAAGGAAAAATACTACTAGTTGCTTTTCCAATAAAAATTAAGTAGTTCAAGTTGACTCACCCCACATAACTTGTTTGTGCTAATTGACTTGCAGCCAGCAAATTCAAAACCCGTTCATCAGACTATTACAATATCTGCATAAACATTCACTGTCAAATTTATAATGATGTTATAAAGTGAACTGGTACTATTTTTTCCACATATCAGATGCAATACTTCATTCTTGTGAAAAAGCCACAGATAATACTTCTACATGTTACTAGTCCCGTTGAGCATTGGCTTTAATTAAAATCTCAGTCTTTCAGAGTAGTCAGAAACAGAAGAACCTGTGGGTTCCATCAGATCCCTGATAATATTTGGGGTACAATATAATACACTGTGGTCACCCAGCAGGTAAGTGGTATGATGCACAACCAAATGCCTTGCTCTAACTCACAATGTTCGGAGGTATCTGAATCTCTGCAGGTTTTTTTCAGGACATCTCTGTACCTGGTAATCCTTCTTTTCAGGCACTCACGCAGACTGTTTTTTTGTTTGAGGCCAAATGTTCATTGCATGCCACAAAAAGATAGTCTTTTCTTTTTTTTTTCCCTCCAGTTTATAGCATCACTTGGTGCATGCTCCATCTAGAACTATTTTAATAAAAGCCTCATTATTTTGAGCAGATTAGTGTGTTTCATTGTGGGAACAACTTGCTGAGCACAACTGGTTTTGTGGAACTCTGCATAACGGGGGGCAGCCTCCTCACTTTGATTTGTACATAAAGAAATTCTTAAAAGATGTATGAGACGTGTTCAGCGCAGCTTGGCACTAATATTTAAACTTTTGCTTTGTCAGCAATGGCAACAGCAGTACAACTAGCAGTCTTGGCATTATGGACCTGGAAGTTTATCAGGAGAATGTGCCATCTTCTCCTATGATTAAGTAAGTAGTCACAGAAGTGAGCCTCAATGTTTAGTCTAATTTTAACTGCAAATCATTTATGCCATCTAAAATGAGCCAAACCCTGCTTTGCACCTGCTGCTGAGCCTGCCATTAGCTTCAGAAGAAAACACATGCAGGTGTCTGTACAGAGGAACGGCACTAGACAGTGAAAGATTACAGGAAAGCCCACCTAAGTGGATCTCTCAAGAGAATATGGATTCACCAACTGCTCTGCCTAAAAGACAGTTTTCTGCGGTGTTGGTTTCCCATTGTGTGAACTTTCTTCTCCAACTAATGTCAAATATTATAAAAACTTTACTGTAACAGCAAGTAAGGTCAATCAAATAAGGATCAAGTCAAAGGGAAAAAAAATAAGATAGCATTCTTTCCAAGAATAATAATAATTATTTGGCCCAAAATACATCTTACCTATTGTTTTTGGGCACGTTTCTACTGACCATGCAATAAAATTATCACGAGATGTGCAAGCACCTGCCTAAAGATTCTGGTACCCTGAAACCTGGTATAACCTGCCAGCTGCTGAATGCCACGATGCAGTCAGGGCATGGCCACTGCAGAAGTGTATGGACTGCACATCACGCATTGAACATGGGAACTTTGTGAAGCTGGTGACATCAGAAAATCTTCACAGCTCATTACTGGACTATACAGATATCCTCCTTTCAAAAGGCTCTTCTTTTTTTTGCAAGAAATCCGGGCATTCATATTTCTGTAGCATTACATGCATTGTCTCTCAGCTGCAGTTTCAGAGACTACCCTTGTTAAAACATTCCCATCTTCACAGTAGGCAGTGATACCTCCTACACACATTCCTAAAGATAACCCCTCTCCCTTACATTTCCAAGGGCCAAAGGGATGAATTTCTGACCCTCTTTGTTAACTTTCAGGGGCTATTGGTGTTAGCCAATAGGGGTAGAGGTTTGTACCTCCACAAATCAAAGTCAATGCACAGAGCACATCTGCTGAAGAGAAAACTGGAAAAAAATCTGGTGGGAGGGAAGTTATTAAGCACCTATGACTAAGTCATGACAAAACATACGTTGCATGCTGCCATTTTATCCTCTCCTCTCGCATCTTGCAGCAACCACTATATGAGTATATACGATTTTGATTCTTTGAAGTCTTGGGGGAGATTCTGAAATCCTGTGAATGAGGGTAGCAAGAGTAGTGTCGTCCCATGCTAGAAACAAAATCTTATGCTTGCAGCATTTCCCCTGATTGAGGGCAGAATAGGACAGTCTAGAAAAGTGTACTGTGCTATCCCTCTAGGAGCGATGAAACAAATGCAATAGCTGTGACATCGATAGTGAATTTACAGTCTCCTGCCACACATCTGTGAACATGGGTATTGTGTTCAGAAATGGAAGCTGAAGCAGTAACCACATGCCAGGAGTTTGTTTTCTGTAGTTTAACAAGAAATTAAACATAAGAAATTGATGATCTTTGGAAATTTTTGCAAGGTGTAAACAGATTTTGTTTATCCAAACAGCTAATATATTTAAAACTGGCAGTAGCTGAAGTCATTGACAGTTATTATTGTATTTAACTGTGGAAGATAAAACTAGAAAACAAGACTGGAAAAGATTCAGCCAGGGAGTAGAGCACTACAAAATGCAGACATTGGAAATTCAGTATTTCCCCCCAGGTTATGAGACTTGCTGTGCCTTACCACAATGTCATTTTCTTGACATTGTGTAAAGGTACACAGATCCTGATGAAATGTACTGGTTGCACTGTGTAATACAAGTACCTCATCCTATTATGGGAATAATGCTGCAATTCCCACAGCCTCACCTGATTTACACATTAAATAAATGAAATACATGCTGCATTTTATTTTCATCTTATGTAACTTTTTTTTTTGCAGTTTTCTAGGTCTTACATTGAGGGAGACATTTTTCCATCATGAAGCAGTGTTGTAGACTGTTCCTAAATATCACTAATAAGCTTTGTTGTTGTTTGTTTCTAAGTGAATTAGTAGAAGAAAAGGTTTTCCTTAAAGAACAGACAGAAAATACAGAGGGTAAGTTTAACCATATTAATTAAAGCATACATTTTGAAGTTAACACAAGTTATTGCACAGTAACTGTTGGGATTATTTTTCCAGGAAGTACTTCTGGGCTTTCAGTGGGAACAGCCAATTGTCAAAAGGACCTACTGGTGGTAAACTTTGATCTGGAGCCAGCATGCCCCGATGCAGAGCTGCGAGCCACCCTGCAGTGGATAGCTGCTTCTGAACTCGGAATTCCAACCATCTACTTTAAGAAATCTCAGGAAAACAGGATTGAAAAGGTAGCATTTACAGAATTGGGCATACTATTAGTTCACTTTAATCACAGTGGCAGTTAGGATTTATTGAAGTTACTGAGCTTAAAAGCAGATGCAAACACATCTTCATTACAGTAAGATGGCAATGCTACTGTTTCTTATAGAAAGGGAGGAGAGAATTAAATGTGCCAGAATTTAAGGTATGTGAAATATTTAGTAGTATGTCCATGGCACAAGAAACAGTATCACCACGAGACCTTCTCCAAAGCCTCTCTTTGGAGGCTCAACATGCTTTGATGAATCTGTTCACTTTTTTATATCAATGGCACGTTAAGTATCAATGCCCAAGGCAGAATTATCAGAAAGAGCCCTTTATCTGGCTGCATTGGAAGGGTTGCAGATGGCTTACGTGCAATTAAAGCATGTAGCTTAAAAAATAAAAACCAAAATCTTGCATGTGGACATCACACATACAAAGTTCTGCTACTTGGTGACAGTAAGAGCTGACTATGATGTGAGACATAAGTTGGACTTAAGATTTCCAGCTTTGAAATTCCTTCGTCCTTAACGCAGGTTCTGCCTTGTCTGCAACGCTGATGAGGGCAGCCTCAGGCAGACCTGAGCTTGTGTCTGGCTGTTTGTAAGTTGCTGCAGCTTGGGTTACAGCAGGTACCGCGGGGGCATTTATGTGAGATCTGCCATGGTCAAACGCATTGGCTTTATCGTCACTTTGTGCTGGCAGAAAAGGATTGCTGCTCACCAAGGAACGGGCCCAGTGCTCAAATGTACAGAAGAGACTAACTGCAAAATAACCTGTATTAGCTCAGGTTCAGTGTCTCACATGACAAAACTACAAGGCTTCTGCACCAGAGCTGATTGAAAGTTCAGAGGGTAGGCAGGATGGACCTGGCAGTGTAGGCATATGTTTTTATTATTACTACCCCGAGAGGCAGTTTTAGCCCAGGCAGCAACCAACCAGTGTTTCCGGTGTAGCCATATTTGCAACCACACATCTGTTACTTGGAAAATTAGACTGATGGAAATATTTTGCGTCATCGTATGGAAATTATGAAGTGCCTCCCCTAGCTTAGAAATAAAAAAGTGCTATGTATCAGTAGCCTTTTGCTCCTCCTCAGATGTAGCTTAGCCTCTGCCAACCACCATTTTGAAAGCAGAAGTTTATTTCCAGAGAGAGGCAGACACACACAGCCTATCTGAACTGGGAAATTTTCTGAGGTGTTAGTCCAAGCCAGAGCACCAAGAGCAACACTGAGTTCCAAAATGGCCACAAGAAGTGCAGACTTTCTATTCCTGAATTATTAGCTACTCCTTCATTGTAGACACCACCAAACGCCACCTACAACATTTCAGGAATAACCAAAGCAGCCTCTTTTTCCAAGGTCAGCAAGAACAGCTCAAACCTTAAGGCTTACAGAAAGTGTCACAGTATTCAAATCAATTAATGAAAAAAGTGTTACAAATCAGTATTTTGGTCTTTTAAAATAATGTCTATGGGAAGATCATTTTGAATAGCAGAGATATTGTTTGATTTTCTTGAGTACATGCATTTGGGAATCATAAACATAATTTAAAATGCTTTCAGCAGCAACAGTCCAAATTGCTCCTAATTAAAGAAACAGCTGTCAGCTTTACCCATGTGCTTTGGCAAACAGTTAATTCAATTGCAAAAATACACTACAGAATAATGAAGCACATCCTGCCTACAACAGTGCTCTTGGAAATCGCGTGCCTATTAAATATCATTAAAATACATATTAAAAGTTTAGGCTTCAGTATGTAAATAGCAAACAGCTATACTAACTAGAAAGACACAATATTTTCTTGTGTGGTTTAAAACTGGAAACGTAGAAGGAGCAAGCTAATTAGATATTGATTGTGAAATTCAAAGAAATGAAAAGCTTTGATTTTCATTTATGTGC
Organism: Antrostomus carolinensis; assembly: GCF_000700745.2. Taxonomy (NCBI): domain Eukaryota; kingdom Metazoa; phylum Chordata; class Aves; order Caprimulgiformes; family Caprimulgidae; genus Antrostomus; species Antrostomus carolinensis. The sequence goes on from NW_010314412.1 coordinate 7,118, forward strand.
TTCAGAAAAAAAAAATGGGACCAGATGTGTGACACTGAAGCCCAGTATTAAGTACAAAGTGGACAAAATTCAGGATTTTTTTACATCTGCTTAAAAACATGTATTTAACCTCTGGTTTATCTGGAAGTTAAAAAAAAAAGAAAAAATCAAATATAGATCCTCTCTGTGATTCAACCACAATGGTGGCAAATGTCTTAATGTGACAGAGGCTTACCTAAAATTCCCTCTCACCAGTACTATGGAAATATTTAAAATACTGTGGCATGTATATGTGGAAATATAGAAAATTAAATATAAACTAAAATATAGCTAATGGTAAGAAAGAGGGATCTTTTTTTTCTTTAAAGTGGATAGTCACACTTCTATTATTTTGACAGTGAGCTGTTGATTACAAGGAAAGTTATGATCCTTTATCAAGCTCACTTTCACTGTTCTTACTTGCATTGCAATAAACAAGAAATAATTGTCGAAAGTAGCTAGTTTAGAAAATGTTATGAGATCCAACCAGCCTTTGGGGAGCTATGGAACTTCAGAAATGAAGTTTTATAACTAGAAAGCACCTCTGTGTTGCTGTGCAGTGAATTGTGTCCGCTCCCTCACACAGCAGTGCATTTACAAAGGATGGTCTTACAGCAGCATGTGTGTATTTGTTTAACAGAACTTTAGCAAAACCTTACCCAACTCCTAAGCGTGTTTTGCTCTGTTTTTTTTAATTTAGTTTTTGGATGTTGTGCAATTAGTTCAACGGAAGTCCTGGAAAGTGGGGGATATCTTTCATGCCGTGGTGCAGTACTGCAAGCTCAGTGAGGAAGCCAGAGAGATGACACCCAGCCTGTTTGATTGGCTTCTCGAACTGGGTTAAGAAAGTTCACCTGTTCAGCATTTTTGTTTCATTCCAGTTTAAAAGTGGTTTGTGCAACGCTCTGATTTCCAAACATCACTGAATAAAATGAGCAAAGATATACAAACTCCACAGCAACAGTACACGTCTGTTCCACAACTGAACCAGGAGCAAAGTGAAACCAAGGTGTATTGTAGCTTTCTGTGATATATTGTGCTATGGGATGTACTGTACTAGGAGGGGATGGATTTTTAGCCTTCTGAATTAATGGACTACAAAGGATTAATTATCTAATATTTTCCATTTTCATCAATTTGATTAAATCAGTCAGCTAAAACGGGATAGCAAACTAACATTCAGTTTTAAATCACCAATATTGGTACAGTTTAACTATTAGAACCAAGGTGTGTTCCAGAATTCCCAGACACCCCCATGTCCCTAAGATAATTTTTTTTTTTAAATCCCCATAGTCTGCTAAGGGGTAAAAACTTTTGAACACTTAAGAACTTTGCAGTTAGACAACAAAATAAAAAGCTGCTGAAAACACACTTTAGTTTCCACGTGAATGTATCTTCCATAGCTGTTCCCCATTCCCATCTTCTTCTCAAGGAAATAAAATCTAGACTCTCAGTTGCTAGCCTGAAATAACCCATTCCTTTTCAGTCAGAGGCAGCGCAGTTCAGTACCACTACACCTGGCACATCCCTGACCACAGCTCTGCCAGTTAGGGCAGCAGGTTTCCACGCCCTGTCCCACCAGAGACCTGCTGTGTGACCTTGGGCAAGTCAGTTCACCTCTGTGCCTCAGTGTCCCTACCTGGTAAGAGGGAGCAATGACAGTACATTTGTTACCTAAAGTGCTTCTGTTTAAAGCACTATGTAATATCCTACCTATCAGTTAAAAGCAGTGAAAATAATACTATTTTAGTTTAATCAAATAAAATGTTAATAAGGTGAAGAAATGCATATCTGAAAAGAGTACCATCTCATCATTAAAATCTTAATTTTTGTAACGTACAGGAGAGCAAAATGATTGTTAAAATTTCAGCAGACATACTTGTTCATTTTGGATATAAGTGTTTGGACTATGTGTGATAGTTCACATTGCTGTAACATTTACATAACTGTTTGATAAGATATACTATGGTATTGTCTTGTTGAGATGATCTGTTAGTATCATGCCCTTAATGATACATTCTCTTGACTCTGCTGAGGAGATTGGTTTTGAATATAAAGGTAAATATAACTTAGCACATCACAGTTCTTCTGTGATTTGTTTAGTTGCAAATATTTATCTTTCATCTCTCCCTACCCAAACAACATAATAGAAAACCTGCCTGATTTTCCCAATACAATATTTAAGAGATATTTTATTTTCCATATGATAGTATATGCTTCTGTAATATTTCTTGAAAAAAGGACCTATCTTTTTGCACTAAATATTTTTGAAAGTTTTGAAGTAGTTTTAACTAATTTATGAAAAAGAGCCATATTCTCAATTTTATCTTTAAAACCATTCCTAAACTTGCACGATTGCACCACTCATTTGTTACAAAATACAAAGTGTTAGTGAATCAAAATCTAACATGGAACATTAAACAACATGAGTAATTCTACATCTGCTCCGCAGTATACACAAAACAGCGAAGGTCGCTGTACTGTCAAGATAAAGGTCAATTTAATGCATAAACTGAGCGTAACTGTGCGGTCACTGGGCCTGCTCCTAAGAATTGCTGAACATCCCTAACTCCCACTAACGGGAGTGGCCACTCTGAATGCTCAGCATTTCTGAGGCTGAAAGTCAGTAAGAAGCACCAAGTACTATAGACTTCAAGTGCTTTGTTTGGGTTAATGAGAAAGTGTATTTATTTTTAAACCAAATACCGTTAGTTGTCAGTATACAATTTTTTGCTGTGATAGAATAAACGTTTACTTATCCTACAAAGCACAAATATGCCATAGTTGTAACAGTGTGATGCCGTTTCTCTGTACAGTAGTTCTTAATGTTGCAATTTATTCAGAAATAAATTTACGTTATAATGTGTGTCCTCTTTCCTTTTTTGACCTATTAATATTTGCCTGCCGTCTCTGTAGCTTCTCAGAGCTCTTCTTCTGAATGCAAATCTGACCCATGGCCTTGACCAAAACAAGTCAGAGCAAGCTCCAGGTCTCACATCAGTACCAAAGCTACAGCTTTACACAGGTTCCACAATATGTTCAAGTGAGACAAGGCTAATCATAATATTCTTAGTATCACAGTAAAATAAAGAGAAATTACATGTTCATTGCCCAGAATTAACCCCAGAATAATTCCCAACATACCCAATCTCTATTACTGCCCCCTTTAGCTGGTTTCAGTACCTGCAAAAGTGGGCATGGGGGTTGGAGGCAGAAGTTCAGGAGTTTCTTCTGCTTGTTTAAGTTTGCACAGGTATTTGCTGCCCTACTGCCTAGGTGTAAGGGTATTTTTACTCCTACACAGAAAAGGAAACCAACACTTAGCTGAGTAAATCAGAACAGGACTTGTTCACTGTTAGTAAAGGCAGAAAAAATTAAAGTCAACTTTAAATACACATAAATGAGAACATACTACATACAATTTTAGATAAAAAAATCAGAATAAATTACACGCAGTTCAGCCTCTCTGTATACATGAGCATGATGCAGGTTGTTAACAGCACTAGGGCACAGAGGGGCAGGCTGCTCACTGTCTTTCCCTGTACAAAAGCTGAGACACAACTATCAAAACTCGTAGGAGCGGATTCAAAGCAAAACTTGACAGGACACAAAACTTGTACATAGATTCAAATGGGAGCTAGATAAGTACTTGGAAAGAGAGGCACCACAATTTGCTGAGTAAGACAAACGCTCTGAGCCTCAGGAGATGCCCTGGCCATCAGAGGCCACCATGGGATCAGAAGAGAGGTTTGCCTCAGCACCTGCTGCAGCGCTGGTCCCAGCCAGGGCAGCCCCGCACACCTCCTTACTCTGCAAGGGGGCTTCAGGGGCAGGCACCTTCCAGCCCAGGGCTGACCATACCACTCACCTAATGAAGAGCAGGATTTGGTCTGTAGATACATTAATTCACACACAGGAGAATTACTGACTGAAAAATAAGTATTTAAAACTTTAGTTTGGTTTCGTTTAGGGTGCTTTTAATGTTGGGATCATTAGAAGTTGAAAAATTATAATTTACCTCCATTTTGTCATAACACTGAAGATTTTCATAGTGTCTTTACATAAATTAACCATTGATTTGTGGTCTATGATAAAAATGGTCACCTGTTTACAGTTATCCTATTAAATTAAGCAAGTAACCCATCCAGAGAGGCTGATTTTACTGTGTCTCCCATCCAGTTTCATGCAGAAGTGCGTGACAGACCAGCATAGGAATGTCACCATGAATCCTGCACACACTTTCAAAATGTCAGGGGAAAAAAACCCACCACTGAAATAAAGAACCCACATAAGCTACTTAATAAATAAAACAAATTCCAGCTGAGAAGGAAAGCACAGCCATACTAGCCAATTTAAGAATTTTAATTCAAGGCAGAGCAATTCTCAAGCCTTCGTTAAGTATGAGCAAACTCATAATGACACTACAATTTTCAGACCCACTCTAAAGCCAGTCATCATGAGGAACAGGCCCTCAGAAAGCAACTTGCAGCTGTACAGCATTGAGCAGGACAGACAGTTAGACAGCTGCACTATCAAACTAATTAAAACAATTTGCAGTGAAGACAGGTCCAGCTGATAAGATACTGTGTCCTCCTCCCAGCTTCTGCTGAAAATTAGACAGTAAAGTGCAGCAAACTGGAAAATATAACCAAGCAGAATGTATTTCATATCCTTTCACTAACTACCCAGGAAATGCAAGCCATCGCACAGAAGGAGCCTATTCAGAAAAGAGATACAAAAAGCACGTGTCAAGAGTCCAAGTACATATCATGTGCTTACATGAAAATCCTCGTCCTCACCTTGTAAAAATGTGTGCTCTGCCCTGGGGAAGTTATGTGATACAAGCTAAGGGCTTCTTTCCCAGAAAAACAAACTAGTATATTCACAGAGGTATGTACTGGAAGGATTCAGAGGTCTAAAGGACAGAAACTATACAGCAAATATGATTTCCACTGTGACAGTCCTTACTAAAGCACGCTTCAGGAGTCTCCCGAGATAACCCTTTTCAATAAGGTCACAGTGAACCAAGTTTGCCAGCATTTCAGGATAATGTTGAAAGCCACATCCCACTCCCACCACGTTAAAGTGGCAGCTTGGAAATTTTAAGGTAGGTAGAAGCCAACTGTTTTTATAAGATTAAAAAGGCACCATACAATAGAGGTGAAGCGCACACACATATGCTATTTTGGTTGCAGGGACTGAAGTGGAATTAAAGAAAGGGATCAAGCTGCTACCAGAGACACAGAATGGTTTCAGGATGATACATCTATACAATGCACTCCTAATGTATATCTCAATAAGTTACTAAAGCTACACATGGGTAAACCAAGGTGCAGAGAGCCTAACATAAAATCATTCATATGATGTTACCTAGAGTACTACTGAAGTTTTATGAGGCATCAAGTCAATGCACTTTTCAGCAGTGCTGTGAATGACACTAGATGTGCATATTTCACATTTGAGCAGGAAACTTGGATAACTTAGCCCGAAAAGCAATTGTTCACCCAGTGAATCTAGGGAGAGTCACAAATAGAGCTCAGATGGCCACCCAGTCCAATACTTAGCCTATGAAACCTCAACTCACTCCCAGTTTTGCATTAAAAAAAGGACAAGAGCTCGAAACCAAAAGCCACTACAGCTGTTTGATTCACTGAATCACTAACATAAGAGAAAAATCATAAAGGAAAAGGCAACAAAAAATAACTCAACCTGAAAGATTCATCAAAAAATCTACTTCCTAATCGCCGTCCAAAGATTTTTTTTTTTTTTTACTTTGTGATGGTTTCACAGCAAGTCAAATGTCAGTTTTCAACCATGCACCAATATTTGTACACATTTCATTACACTACTTTTCCTCTCTTTTTGTTAGCCAGAAATAACCTGTGTCACATCTGTAAGTAGAGGTGCAAACTGATCTAGGGACACAGGGCAATTCTAAAATAACACAGAACTGCATAGCCTTTCAGTTCTGGATTACTGAGACACTTGATAATCATAAGTCTTTGCACAAGTCAACAGGAAACACCACAAGCATTACCGTAACATTGATAACAGCCACTGCCGACTGGCAAAGGTTTAATTTGAAATTATCTTCAGTACACTGCTTAGTTCTCCCACAACACAACACTACTTGAGACTACCAGGATATTTGCCAAGTGATGACAGGCACTTTTGTTTCTTCATTTACACACAAGACGCTGGCAAGTACTCAGAGATAGTCTGAGCACATCAGCATTAGTAACTTCCTATTAAATTTAACAACATTTAGAAGTCAAGTCCATAGCGGCTCAGAGATAAACAATATAAACAAAATACCTTCAAGTTCATTCTCTGCTGCACGCTTCCTTTCTTCCTTTTTTGTCTCAGTCAACACACACAATTTGTTCAATCCTACCCTCTTTGCCTCTTCATGCTTCTTTCAAGGCTGCTGGAAGAAACCAGTCAGCTCTGCTCCTTTGCTACTCCCCTGCAAAGAGCAACTGCAGGTTCAGGTGTTCTGCTAGGAAGCTGGGAGAGCCCTGCACAGGTGAAAGCAATTGCTGTCGAGATGTAATCCTGGGCAAGAGCTCATGGTACAGTGGTAAACATCTTGCAGGAGTTCCTCATCCACTTCTTAGTTTATGTGATGATCCTTAGCTCCAAATATTTGGTGTGTAGAATTTCTTCATGCTGGCTGTAATCTTTGAGCCAGGATTCAGAGTTAGAGTCACCACCCATATTCTTATTTTTTAATCTCAGGTGAAAATAGGAGAATGAGGGCTAAGCAGAAAGGAAGGGAATGAATGGAAAGATGTGGGCAAATATGAAAGGGGGGTGAGTGGGAGTTTAACTACAGCATGCAACAGTTAATAGCAATGCAGTTCACAAATGGTTGCTGGTTTTCTCCAGAAATATTAAGTGGGACATTGTATTACAAGTAGTGAAACCGGCATTTTAACTCAATACTTTATTAAACAACAAAAAAATTAATACAAAAGAGCAAGTGCATAACAACACCCCTTTCACACCTGAGACTATTATAATGCTGTATTTTTTTTTTCCTTAAAAGTTCTTCTTTTCTCACAAGTTAAAAACGACGCACAAAGAAATGGAGCCATCCTACTGGATTCATTCCCATTAATCATGATTTCTCCCGGGTGACTGAGATAACACAGACAGACTTTTCTTGGTGGTACCCACTTAAGAGACAACATTCACAAACTGAAATACAAGAAAACATTTCATTTAAACATAAGGGAATTTGGGGGGGGTTTTTTACTGTGAGAGTAAGCAGGTTGCCCAGAGAAATTGTGGAGTCTTTGTCCTTGCAGATATTCAAAACCACATCAGTCCTGGGCAGCCTGCTTGGTTGACAGTGCTTTGAGTAGGGGTATTCTACTAGATGATCTCTAGAGGTCCCTTCCAACTTCTACTATACTGTGATTCCATATCTACCAGACATAAGCAAAGTCAAACCTATCAAAATCTAGGTAACTTTTCTACTTCAGCAAAACTGAAAGCGAACAAAGAGGGTAAAAGAAAACAGATCTGAAAGACTGAGTTTATTGACTATGAAACTCACAAAGTAGGCATATACCAAACTGGATCTTTCTTCCTCTTCCATCAATGCCATATTCTACAGGTGTTATCCTTGCTCCCTAGTAATAAAAACACATTGTGAAGGAATCATATAGCTGTATCACACAGTTTATCCATTTTTGTTAACATCTACATGAACAATCTACCCAAAATGCTGAGGAGCCAGAGAAATATTTTTCTGCCCATGACTAGCAAGTGACAGCAGGACCTACAACAATATTTTTAGCTGAGATCATCCTGTATCCCATATTTTGGTAGTTCAGTCAAAAGATCAAAGCAATCACAAATGCTCTGTTCATGTCTTTTCCCACTCCCCTGACTTTTTGTCTGAAATGAAGGAAACCCGAGCAGAGTTCAGTGAAAAATACACAAAACGTGTGCTCCCATTTAAAAAGCTTTGCCTTTTACTCACCTAGACCTCCTTCGCTGTAATGCATTGTGAGAAAACAGCTTAGTTGCTGGTCTCGTGCTAGTATGAGCCCATAGGAGAGATGGTAGGCTATGCCCATGCCTTTATACATATTTGTTCATGGCCATGTTCACTGAAGCCTCAGTTCAAAAGTGAGTTTCTAGCTTTTCTTGACTATATTTTAAGTCACTGCAGTTATCTACAGTTGGGATATGGCCCCAGGAAACTTTTCAGAGGTTTGTTTTTTGGTTTTTGTTTTTGTTTTTTTTTTACTATAACAAGATTTCAAATGCCTCTTAAAAACAATTAAAAAATGAATATATTCTATACCTGTAATGATTATATTGCCTTTGTAATTGAAAGCACAGGAAAATATCTCATCAGTATGACCCTCTAATGTCTGAAGGCATTGTCCAGTAGCAGCATCCCAGAGTCGAGCTGTTTTATCAGAGCTGGCTGTTAGTATACGATTGCCTTTAGGGTTGAAACATACCTTTAAAAATAAAGAAGAGAGTTATATTCTTTATCAAGTCAATATGCCTAAAAAAGGAAGCATATCTAGTGATTAAAAGATAAAAATAGAAACCAGAAACTCTTGCATTATGTTTTTCAGCAAAAATCAAGGATAGCATTCCACTAGAGTCACCCTGGCAAACTTCTGCGGCTGAAAATGATGTGTATGTACAAAGGTCTATATGCAATGATCTTACTATAGGATCAAGACTTTAGAATATTATCCCCCAAAATCACAACTGCTTTACAACTGCCACAACTTTATTTACATGCTATCATTATTCCAGTGTAAAATGTATACATATTTTATAGAGTTCTACATTAAATAACGTATGTCTCTATGATATCAAAACTTCCACTGAAGGCAACTCATTTTGGACTATGTCTTCATATTTGTTAAACATTCATTGACAAAATTGCATGCATTTCCAGATAATCAGATGTATTTTTATAGCACTAACTGGACAATAACAGGTTTATTATATAACCCAAAATTGCTTAATTACTGAAGGCAAAATGCCTGTTCCCTAGAAATCCAATTTCCAAGTCAAACCTTCCCAAGTGATGATAGCTACACAGAATATCTGCAGGAACAGATTGACTTTTCAACATGCTCCTGGATTAGCAGATTCTCACTTCTAGTAGAGAAATCATGCCAGCACTGAGGACCCTGATAGAAACTGTCCCTAACCCACCCACCCACCTTTCAGCATGTATTCAGACTGCATTCCTCAGTGCATCTACACTGAGCGTGAAATACTGCAGTGAGTATATTAAGTGAGGAAACACTAGCCCTTCAGAACTTAATATTCTCTCAGTGGAGAGATTACAATAGCCAAATCAATACAATGAAACCACGTGAGTTTTGTTCACTAAGAACGATCCTAATTTCAAAATATTCATATTTCAATTACAAAATACATCAAACAAAAGCAGCACAGACTTACCCTACTAGCCTGGAAGCTAGTGAAAACTAGCTATTTAAAAGAATAATGAAAAGTCGCAAGCATTAAATAACAAAGTTTGAAAAAGATGTACAATTTTGGAAGCAACTAAATATATCTGGAACTGAACTTTGGCATTCAAAATGGAGACAGACAAGAGTTCCAGCAAAGTACATGAGCACACTCCTCATGACGAAGTGATTTTTGAAACAGGCTTTATACTTCTAAGTCTTTTATACACTTTTGAAAATAAGACCCTCCATGTATTTTGCCACAAAAATATATTTTTTCTGTTCTGTTCCAAAACGAGAGAAATGTGCAGAGAAATGAAAAAGAATAAAGAGGAGCAGATCTGGTAGAAGCGAGGAATAAGCATGACAGTAACAGCCTCAGAGGCAATAGCCTTAGATATCATTAGGAGACTAAAAATCTTGTGCTTATTCTGTCAGAGAACCTGGGGACTCCAAGGGCATAATAACACAGCTACAATTCAGGACAGGTCAGACAGAAGCTCTTTTAACTATGATCACAGTGAGAGACCATTCGGACAGCATTTCCCTCTCTGCTCCTCTCTTCTCTGCCAAGTGATTGCAGAAACCCAACCTTTCCCAACCCAAGGAAAGAGGTAAGGAAAAACAATTATTTCAATCTTAACAAAGCCAGGTTGTTGGGAGGGATGGGAGGGATGGTCTTCTTAAGTAGCTTGCTAACTGCCACAATTCTGTGTACATATAGCAACTTTAACAGGTCACAGTGATGAAATATTGGATGTCTGCCTTGATTATGCTGGCCAGCGTATTGCAACAGTAAATAACAAGATAATATAGAGAGATGGCTCTTGGTGGAGCCTATAGGAATAGCACACCTCTGCAGCTCAGAAGCGGGGAGCTGGAAACAATCATTGATGGATAGCTTTTAGTGGAAAGGACTGTTCTTTTAGTAGAGAACTCTACTAAATGGAATGTTCTTTTAGAGAGAGAGACAGACCTCTCAATCTTAAATATTAATTATTTTACCACCATATATTACCATATTTTACCACCATTCTTATTCCATGACATACATAATTAAATAAGAAAAGGTGCAAACCTCTTTAACAGTATTCCTGTGTCATGGAATAACTGGTGGATTGTATGTCATACATAATTAAATAAGAAAAGGTGCAAACCACAAACAGCTTACCTTTGAAATTTCATCTCCATGCCCTTCTAGTTTTGCAATGCACTTTTTTGTTTCTGCATCATAGACTCTTGCTGATCCTGTTATAGTAGATTAAGAGCCATTTGTGACTGTTACACTTAAGCATGCATTTCAATAAGAACATTTTAATAAGATCAGAAGGACCTCATCCTCTAGTTTGATTTCAAAAGAAATAGAAGACAATCAACACAGTTTCTCCCAAGGATAAACTGTCAAGAAGGATCTGTAATCTGGTTGGAAAAGGTTGACTTCTTAATGGTTTCTGCAGGAAAACTTCTAAAATGTGAATACAAATGTCCACATAGAACATGGACTACTGAAGTCTGTAATTTCAGAATGCATGTACAATATATTCAGAAAGCTTTACTTAAAATTCAGATATTCATTCTATTTAACAAGCTACTGATTACATTTCAGGAAACTTTTTACACTGTCTTATGTCATAATTTTGCAACTACAGCAAATCAGATCCATGTACTTCCCCCCATCCAGTTTAGTATCCTGTTTCTGAAAGTGCTAATCAAAACACTTAAGTATGTAAAAATAAATAGTATTGTCATTATGGGCTATAATATAACCTGGTACAGGTGAATACAAAAAAACTATTTATTATGATTCATAAAAACATGATAAGCATGCAAAACCACTGCATACTAATAACAAAAGAAAATTGATTCTTTCACTACCTCCTTATTGTGTATTCTCTTGCTGTGCATTTGGAAAGCCTAGTTGCAAATCCACCACGAAAATTCCAACTACATTTTCCAATTAAGCCTAAATTTGAGCCACTGAAATCAAACTTCCCTCAAAAGCTACTTAACTAAACATTTAAAATGCATTTCCAGCCACAAGTGAAATATTTCCCTGCAAGTTTGAAGTTAAAGGGGAAAAACACATTGAGTTGACTCAAGTGTTAAAAATAAGAACATTTGCACTGGGGAATACTTCTTAAGTTTTATGCCAAACTCTCTATAATGCAACAAACATTGCTTGGTCTACAGTTTTGAGTCACAATACTCTTCTTTCATCAAGCTACATTTAAAGCAAAACCAAAGTAAAAGGACAAAAGTGCTTTATGCTATTATTGCAATTCTTACAGCAGTCCCAGTCACTTCACTCACCATCAGCAGAGGCAGTTGCAATACGCTGGCCAGCATAATCAAAGCAGACATCCAATATTTCATCACTGTGACCTGTTAAAGTTGCTATATGTGTCCCAGTCATAGCATTCCACAGCTGCAGAGATACATAAGGGTAACTTTTTTGTTTATTTTGACTAATTTACTTGATAGATAACTAGTTGATCCATAAAGCAACATGTATAGGCCCTTCCTAACATTGTCTAACAATGTCTTAACAAGAAACTTGGATATAAATCAATAAAGAGACACTGTTTAGTCAGTTTAATGAAGTCCTATATAGTTTTTATTTCAGTGTATTGGCTAAATGAGCCTTAAAATATATACTGTTATTTAACTGGACTTCACTGAAATTAATAAGCTTATAGGTTTTGCATGTAGTTGTAAATTCTTTAATGAATTACATGTACTATTTTAAAATAATGCATTTCCATTTACAAAAGATATATTTTTATATATTAAGTAGCTGTATTCAGTACATACTCAACTTTCTTACCATGCATGTTTTGTCCGTTGATCCAGTGACAATGAGAGAACAGTCCCAGTTGAACTGTGCACTGGTAATCTCTCCTCGGTGACCTACTAAAGAATGTAACATCCTACAAAAAAGAGAATTTACATTTCTAGTGTGTATTTTGATATATGCATAGAAAACCGTAAGTTTATAAAATGGTATAGTTAAGGTGTAAAGTCTTCATCATTAAAACAATTAAATGGAGTGGTACAGCTGATTTAAGATTCTAGTATTACATCAATTCAATTTTTTATCTTTGAGACAGAGAGGAATATACTGGAAAAGTCCTCCTTTCTCTTTAAAAAATATTTTAGTGAATGTATTTCCAGTCAAATGTGACAACTTTCCAGTGCCAGAGACAGACTTCTTGTATTCACCTACATACAAAGCGGATATAGCAAGTTTTTCCACGTTACTCTCCCATTCATCCTACTTCAACAAACTGTAAACAGTACATCTTTAAAACTCCATATAATCTAAATCTTTTATAAAACCCACTGAAGATAAATGGAACTTAATCAGGTACTTAACGTAAGCATGTTCCCAAGAGACAGGCAAATGACAGCTAAACTGAAATATGATTTCTAATCCTCATTAATCCTAAACTTCTTGCTGCACAAGACTAGCAATACTAGTTCTATTAAATTCTTCAGCTTTAGCTGAATAGAGGGTACAATTAGCCATTATTGCGTCCCATGAATTAATGTCCTATAAGGCAGTGAACCCTAAAAAAGATTAATTGATATATATGTATTAAGGGATTAGTAAATTAGACTATTATCACAATGCTAATATCACTGCATCATTAATAGAAAACTGCTTTAACTAATGGATAAACTAATGACTAGAAAAACAACTAAATTAGTTTAAGTGACTGAAGAGGTTTTATTCATTTCATAAGATATATAAGGACAGCTAAATCAATATACAGGTTAAATGAACAGCAACACAAATCTCCTGAGCAATTGAGTTTTCTATTTGTTTATGATAACAAAAGCTTGATTACTTATGTCATTTTATAGAACTCCTTTTACTTTCTAACAATGCGAGGCTTGAACTGTTGTAATTTTGTAGACCCTTTTATTTTACAGTAAAAACAAAAATCAACAAGCAAAAAACAGCAATGGAAAACTTCTTAATTTGTGAACATATTATTTGGCCATCAAGACAGCTGTTATTGTAATACCTAATATCCAAAATACTTAACAATGAAAAAATGTTTTAATTTAAAATTTAAAAGCTTTAATTTGCAAATTTCAAAAAGGCAGTCCAGGCTCAAGCTTCAACGGAAATATCCAATCAATAAGCATAATAAATAGCAACATGTGGAACATCTCACGGAAACCACTACCTATCAGACACACAATTAGAAAGAACCCATAAAACAGACTTATGAAATGCTACAAAAATTTTCCACTTAAATTATTTAAAAAAAAAAAAAAGTTTCAGTCATGATAATACTTCTTCAGCCTTCAGTTTCCAGTGAAATTTACTATATGCATATTCTAATACTTCCACCGTAACTGCAAATAAGAAGAAACTGCCTCTTTTTCAGCATCCTGGTGTCCAGTCTGACCCCAAGTTACAAGCTGTTGATTTGTCAAACGGAGCTCTGAAGACACCTTCAGCTGAACTATAGCTGATGGTATCTGCCATGGAGAAATTATTGATGAAATGCAGATCTGTATTACAAAAGCATGATTCCCCCCTGCCCTTTTTTAAAAAATATTTTTATTTTTACATTTTATGAAGAAAGTCTTGAACCTTTTTGAGATTTCTCGTCCTTTGTCAACTTCCCTCAGGACAATTCTGAATACCTACCCAGAATAAAACTGAGGAACACAGACACTCATCAGAGTCAGACAGCAATATTAAAAAAAACTTCAAGCTCAAATTCAAATTTGGAAAGCAGTGTATCTCATGTACTTCATATGGCGAAAGACAGGCCCACACAACCTTACCTACAAGCTTTTTGGAAATCTACCTGCACCTGTATACAGCAAAGTACTATTTGCTCACAGTCTTTCTGACTGCAACTTTTCATTATTACTAAATTTATATATGCCCAACTGACATCTAAATGGCTGAATGTTTGCCCTCGCACAATTATATTGCCCACTAGCTAATTATCAGAGCTGCCAGTGTTTTAATGAGAATTTTGTCCTTCATATTCCACTTCCTGGTATTGACCCTGATATGAAGTCCATATTCATTTCTTAGAAAAAAGAATGCAACATGAAAATCCCAAGACACTGACTTCACTGGAGGCTCTGACAATAAGCTGGAAGATGAAGCTGTTTTCAAACAAAAATATTTGCAAGAACACCAGGCTGAATGAAGTTGAATCCAAAGGTACAATTTGCTGAATGAGGGCCTCTCCTAAGTATTTACATGTCAAACACTGCACTGCTGGTGTTGAATAAGCTCAGAGCTTACAAGATCAAGCCTTAAATGATGTACTATGTGTACACTATTTTTAAATCATGATTATTCTCATTTTGAAGCATTACACATTGTTTATTAGCCCCAGATATCACTATACACGTTTTCCTTTATATATAAATTTCAGAGATATTCCCCTTGCTCCCACAAAAATAAAAAAGACATGACCTCAGAAACATAATAGAATTTTTATCTTCATAAATTACTTTGGCTGTAACCAGGGCAATCATTTTATTACTTTACTTATCCTGAGTTTCCAATTTAAAAAAAAAAAAAAAAACAGTGGATTTGTCAGGCTAATACAAGTAGCTCATATTTAGCTACTGCATTACTATTTGTTGCCATCATAATCTAGACATTTTGATCTCTGCAGTCAGAGGGGCCAAATTTTCTCCTCTTTATACATTTATGCTGACATAAAGGATTATGAGAAGGAAAACAGATCCTGTACAGTTTTTAAAGACAATGTGACCAGACTAATTTTCTATGACATGAAATATACTTTCTTTTCACTTAAACCATCTGTTCCATCTAGAAATTCTAGACATCTTCCAAATCATAAGCTTCCATGTTCATAAAATATTTTCCTGTTTGAAGAATTCATCATCAAGAACACAGGATCTGTCCACTCTGTCTGCCTCCTCAGTGCTCATAAGATGGAAATTTAGAACTAAAAACATATACAAAAGCATTTAATGAGTAGCATTCCTTTCCAGAAGAACAAAGGGAACAAAAATAACAAATGATATGATGAAGGAACGCATACTCTAAATGAAGCAAAAATACAAGGTCTGTAATTTGTAGCTCAACATTATCTCTTTCATTTTTCATTAAAACATGCATTGTAAAATTATATTTATTAGCACTTTAGTACCTGCCAGTGCCAACATCCCACACTGCTACTGTGTAGTCAAAGGAGCCAGTGATAATCCTGTCTCCTGTGGTGTTGAAAGACAATGCAATAATTTCTGCAAAATGCCCCTGAGAGAATTTTGAAAAAGGAGAGTGAGAACACAAATTATGACTTTTACATTAATGTATTTTAATATGTAGCACAATTCAGCAGCATAATCCTTCTATAACCCTTCAATATACTATTTACTGTCTTGTTCAGTATATCACAATTTTGACAGAAAGATCTGCTGGACTGTGGAATAGTCAATATCCCAACAACTGCAAAAATCATGCATGTCACTTAAGCAGTGCACAATTGTCCCGTGATGTTATCAGTGCATGTTTTCCATATTTGATTTAAACAGAATCACATTTGTTCACCAATACATACTGAAATCAGATTATTTATTTACAATAAACTACAGTACAGCTTGTCATTGCTGTTGGTGGAGAGGGTTGGAAAAAATAAGGTTAGCTTACTTATAAGCTAAAGGTTCACACATTCCACTGCTCTTTGCTCTGCTCAGGGCTCTGAACAAGTCAAGGAGGAGAAAATGCCTTCCTCATTCTATAGGCCACATACACCAAAGGAAGCTTGTGCACTATCTGTTACCCACAATTTATGCAAGAGAAATGCATTGAAACAGCACAGGCCAAGCTGACCCCGTGGAATCGCAGCAAGCCACACAGAGCAAAGAGACATCACCATCTAGAGGTAACTGGAAAGCCGTCCTCTGCTGATGGTTACAGGAAGAAGATCCATACAGATGTAGTGTTTGACATTAATGTTCTCAGAGTAACTTTATGTTAATGCAGAGGAGGTCATAATTCGCAGGATAGCAACAGGTTTTAATGAGCGATGGAATGCATTATGATCTATAGCAGTAATGTCACTGAAATGAGAAAATCTGTCTTTTGATAAATAGGACTTCTTATAAAATACCATAGTTTTATCATTCCATTCAAGTTTTCTTAAACTGTTTTATGACTGCAGTCATCATGGGACCACCTGGTAAAAGAAACTTGTCAAGTTTTGAAACTGTTATAATGGTTATATTGTATTTATCTCAGAAAACTAAGAAAGCAAGAAACACCTTTAAAATATAAGGGAGGCAAACATACATTTAGAGTGACTACTTCTTCTCCTTTCTCTATATCCCACAATTTGGCAGTGGTATCCATGCTTCCAGTTGCCACCAATGTGCTCTGAAGATTAAATGACAAACATACCTGTAACAAGAAACATGGGATGGAAAAAGTGGGAAAGAAGAGTATTTATATACATTTTCTCAAAAACAATGAGTGAGGATTAATATATTTAAACAAGTCAAAATTCTGATTTAATATTTTATGGCATATAGAAAAATTGCAGAGTTCTTCCTACAACTCACTAGAAAAGCAACAAAGCTTTACCACATAGCTCTGGATAACTACTCAGATCAAATGGACTAATTGGCTACTTTGCAATGGCAATGCATTAAAAAGACTTACTGGAAGACTTCCTGTACTGTTTTCTGAGCCTGGATTAAAATTCACTATTGAGGTGCTTCATTTTGTGTCACAGGGAGAAATTATTTAGTTAACAAAGTTTGAATGTAAATCAAGACCGAAGCAGTTTGTTAATTTATTAACAGCACGGTTAACTGGCAGAGAAGTATTCAGTATCAGTATCTGTAATACAGTAAAGTTATGCAATCTTAATAAACAGCTACAAATTTCTAAACCTCCTCCTCTAACTTCAAGAAGTTTTACTCACACAGAATCACAGAATGTTGGGGA
>NW_010314413.1:0-479 GCF_000700745.2 Antrostomus carolinensis
TGATCAGCTGGGTCTGGCTGTTCCATTCAATCTTATTCCCTGCTACAGGAAGGATTGATGAAAGCACCACCTGAGCACTTGATCCTTTAATCAACCGCCCCAAGGCTCTGAAATCCCTTTTGATTGCCCTAGGATTTCTCTTGGTTTCTTTTTCATTGCCAACATGAAAGACCAACAGTGGGTAATAGTCTGAGCACTTTATCAGACTAGAGAGTTTTCTGGTAACATCTCTCACTCTGGCCCCAGGGAGACAGCAGACTTCCCTGTGGGAGGGATCCAGTCAACATACAGGGCCCTCAGTTCCACTCAGAAGGGAATCATCTACCATGATTACCTTCTTTTTTTTCTTGATTGAACTACTCCTAAGGTGTGGGGGTGACTGACCCACCCTGGATATCTTTCTAGATGGATCTTCCTTTCCATCCTCACTCGCTTGGCTCTCAATTTTCAAAGCCCCATACCTGTTGTGCAGCGGTAAC
>NW_010314414.1:0-48873 GCF_000700745.2 Antrostomus carolinensis
ATAATAATAATAATAATAATAATAATAAATCGCTACACTCAGCCAGTTGCATTGTCTTCTGCTAACATTTGATTACGGTGATGAGTTTCTTCTACTATAGTTATCAAGGCACTGTTAAAGAACACGGAGGAAAGGACTCCTGTATTGTGCTGCTCTACTCAGAGCAGTTAGTGTTTAGATTCAAACACAAAATCCCAAACTGTCTCTATAATGTAATTTTAATGAGCTAGATTATGCAAATTATCATCTGGAAATTAATACAGAAGCCTGATAAAATCCTATATGTCCAACTCATCTAACTGAAATGTTGCTAAAAATTACAAGAGTTATTTTTTAAAAAATAAAAATACTTGTGACTGATGATGACTGTGAGTATAGATCCAAAACTTAGAAAATGTCTGCTGAAGTGACATAATTTCCATGCCTATAACCTTTGGGCAAGTGAGATGTTACTTATTTAAAAAAAAAAAAAAAAAAAAGTAATTTGATTTCTTTTTTCCTTGCTCACTTCTGATACAAGATTTCAGTCTTTGTGTGTTGACATTTTTCCCATTGGCTGAAAATGGCTGTCTGAGGGAAGTTAGAGACAAACAGCACTGGTCACCATGCTGCCGACTTTGCAAAGCCTGAGCTTGCTTTTTATTAGCAGATCACCTGCAATATTCAGAATTATATAATAAAACTCATGAAGATTTTATCTTCCTGTAATCAAACTCTGCTATTAGAGTTAGTATAAAACACTACAAAGTGGTGGAGACTAAAAGCAGGGAAGTGACATGAGTTTGATGCACCAGTTTATTGCTCATAAATGCTGTGGATTGAAACAGCAGCACAGCTGTGCTGGGTGCACATATATTTTTTTTATTTGTTCCAAATTTTTGAGAAGGATTTCTAGGTTATCATTAGCCTAAAGACTTTCACCTTCTAACAGTTCAGCTTTTGAATCTAGCTTAGCTGTAGCATTATGGTTTTCACCAAGTAGAGCAGCCTAGATTTAATAAAATATTTTTGCATTGCTTTCACACTTAAGTGAAAGGCATACCTACTATCCAGCTTATGAGAGTCTACTACTTCTGTCTCTGTATAAATTTATATGACATTTGCACTAGAGAATTGCTTAAAAAATGAATGATATTTGTACAGTTTACCGTTTTTCACTTTAAGTATGTTTTCTGACAATATGTCTCCTATTAATCATTTAAGCAAAAGTAGTATGTTAAAGGCACCATTCAGAGGCAAGAATCCATGGTTCATTTAGTGCTGTCTGAAAGAATTCTTTATTGATTGACATTCTCTGTGGTTATGTGATGTAATATTTATAATATGTCACACAGCCATACATCAAAACAAGCATGTCTGTTGTTTCATTTCAATGCAAAAATGTTGATTTCAGGGAGGTCAAGGTAGTTTTAGGTCACACCGTGGCAAACCACTGTGTCAAAGTGTGAAGTGATTGTATTTATGCATCTGCTGGAAACTGCAATATTGCTTCTGTTTTCTTTTCCCTCAATTTTTCAAAAACCTGGGTATTTTTTTTCCATATAAACTAGGTTAATTAAAGCTCTTTTAAGAAAGAAGAATGAACTTCTAATTAGTTGAATGATTTATGGTTCTGCTGCTATAATGAAAGCTTCCTGAACCTTTTTTGTAATTATTTGTTATATTAATGAAATGTGTTTGCCAGACATTAGACTCAAAGCCCAAAAGCATCCATCTATCTATGTATTTATCTTTAGGGGTATATATTCACCTACATGGTGGAAATGATTAAAAGTACTTTGTTAATTTTACTCTCAATAGCTAATTCAGAGTTTTGAATACACATTCTGAAGCATCTTGAGCACAACTTCTTTCTTCCCCCAAACATACAGGTTTATCTCACAGATTTAACAGCAGCAAGCTCTCTGGAATGAGAAAGTATTTGTCTTTTATAAAATTTATTGCTTTAAATCTCAAAAGAAAACATCTGAAATGGCCAGTTTCAGCATTTTTGATGGTTTGAAGTAATTTTTTTAATAAGATTTTTTTTTTGAGAAAATTTGTCATACAGAAAGCATCAAAAGACTGCATTTCAGTGAACCTGAATTATGTAAACATTTTGCTTTACCATAAACTTGAACAGGTTTTGTTTTTGTTCTGAATAGGAACTTCTTTTTGTGAATTTTTGCAGTGACCATTGGAACTACAGCTTCATTTTTCTTTGAGCTTTAATTTCATTCCTACTGAGTTCAATTAGAGTTCAGACTATTTAATTCCTCGACGAGAAAGAGAAAGGTGCTAGGAATCAAAGCTTTACTTAATCTTCTCCTTCCAACAAAATGAAAAAATCTTTTAACTCCCAAAATTTCAACCTTAAAAAAAAATGTGGAAAATAAAAATTTTAAAATCTCAAGGTGCATTGGTTTACTATGATATTTGTAACAGAGATTAAAAGTAATATTACATGTTTTACAAATAATTAGGTTTTATCATAAATACTTGGAAATAAAACTATGCTTTTTGTCAAAAAGTTACAATCTGGTTCCTCAGGTAATCCATTGGTGTACCATTTCTATCAATTTCAACACTAAAGCATTTCTCTAGTTTTTCTTTAAAGACAGGTTTTATACAAAATCGTTGTGACTTTTTTTTTTTTTCCAAAGTAGTTATTTTTTCCTAAGAAACATAGTAACATTTGAGTGGGATATTTTTTTTTAGAAATATGTTGGAGAACAAATTGGTGAAAACATTTCTATGTTTCTTATTGAAATTTTTGCTTGGACAGGAAAAAAAATTGGAAAGTTCTCTTCTGTGGTATTTTTGTAAGCAAACTTGATTGGTTCATTTTAAAACTGCATGGTTTTTTCCACCATGGTAAAATGGCTTTAGTTTCTTTCTTGGGGGGGGTGTGGCGGGAGTGGCTGGGAAGTGCTGTAAGTTCTTGCGTTCTGTCTTATTTTTTAAGCTTTCTGTATTTGGGAGGTGATATTTTGTAAAGGGATATCTTGGGGGTGAGGGCAAGGGAAACCATAATATCTAAAATACAATGGTGATAGCTTTTGGCTCAAACAGGAAGCAAGAAACAAAGAAAAATAACTTGCAAAACAGTGCATCCTCTAAAATAACCTATGCTACGATCTCTACTTTGAAGATTGCCTGAAAGCCAAGGTTGTGACCCAGAGATCAAAGTAACAGAAGTCAACACAGTAATTGCTGGTTGCTTCTCTTGTACTCGCACTTGGTCAGTCCTGTGGGTGTATTGTTTGCAGTGAAAACTTCAAATGTGGTGTTACTGAACTGTGAAAAATCATCTGGGTCAGAATGTATTACAAAGCATTTGCAAGTGCTGCAGGTGACCTCACCTATTTTCATTAAAACGATATAATTGTGAAAGATATATACCATGTGTGAAGTTTTCAGTGCTTGTTCATTCTTCTTTGCTCCTTATTGACATTTCCTGGAATGATGCATTCATTAAGTGCTGTTGACATGGAAACAAGGGCAAGTGGAAACAAATGCCTGAGTTTATTTTAAATTAGGTTAAAAGTACATATACTAGATATGCTATCTTTGGCAGGGGGAGCAAATGGTGATAACCTTATGAAGTCCTCTTAAGATATAACAACAAGAAAGGAAGTACATGCATTTTGTATGGGTTAACTTTTCAAGCTAAATCAGCAATTCCCATCCTGCAGGTTTGATTCTGTGCAATGCTGGGTCCTCTTATGGCGTTTTCTGTTTCCTTGCAATTTTGTTTTGCTTTATTGTGGTTTTGTTTTGTTTTAGTGGGGTTTTTTCAGTTGAGACAGAACCTACTCATCTATTTTTAATAGTCTTGTTATTGAATTTGGATGGTAATATAAGTACATAAAGAAGCAATAGGAGACTAGAAGTCCTCACTCAGTAATGAAAATAATGCTAATATACTTGGTCAATATCAGTGAACTTTACTTTTGAGGGTCTCTTATAGCAGGAGGGATTGAAGTCTGTGGTAATTCTGTGTATGTTTTTTATGTATTTAATGAGATGATTAGGGCATTCCCTTACATGTATATAATCTATGAATCTGTGCTACTTCACTGTTTGCATGAGGCCCTGTCATTTCTACAGTACCTGGGGGAAAAAACCCCTTTATTTGATACACAACAAATAGCGACACAACTTCCATCTGAGATTAGCCACTTGAAGGATTTATGAGCAAGGGCTATTATAATGTTTTTGTTCAGCCAAATAAATCGAACTCCATAATACCCCAATTTGTCCATACTCTCGCAGTAAGTCAAGACATAACTATAATTATTGTTACATGTATAGAGAGATATTTTTCTAATTCATAGAATTGTTTGCTAAATTGAAGCAGAGCAGAGGATGTTAAAGTATTAGGAGGTGGTCTGGATTTCTGAGTGACTTGAGAGCCCCTTAGAATTACATGGCCCCAAGCAGCGCCAAGGTTACTCAAAGGCTATGTGATCCTCTAACCTACATCATGCCAACATCATGCCCTCTGTTCTGGAGGATGTTGGTTTAAGTTTATGACCTGGCTTCCTTAAGTTTTGTTGCAGATAGAAATTCTGCAGCCAGCTATATGCTGTTTGGTAGAGTATGGGTAGTGTTAAGGGACTAAACATTTTGGTGGTGCAAAAGATAAAATTACAGGAGAGAATCTAGTTCCATGTCATAAATGTGTTTGCTCAGTCCTTCTGATTTTTGTTTTAATCTCTCCCCATTTGAATGCTGATGTAACTTTGTCGACTTCAGGTTATCTATTATTTCTAGTTTACAATAATACAATTGAGAGCATAATCAGCCCTTCAAATTTTGAAATAGGTATATTATTTTTATGTTCTATGATTGTCAAAGAAAGAAAATACAATAGCACAGAAAATATAAAAATGAAAGTAAACACTTTCTGAAACAAATAACATGTTGTGGTTATGATATGAGTAGAGCTAGACATTTCTGCATTCTTCTGGTCAAATATTTCTCAATTTTTCAATGACAGATGATTGTGTTTTAACCTTAAATACTGATGCATATAGTACAGTTTTATATTCTGATTTTTGTTAATAAAAGGACTAAATGGGTTGAGAGGCTGAGGGAGCTGGGGTTGTTTAGTCTGGAGAAGAGAAGGCTTAGAGGTGACCTCATCACTCTATTCAACTACCTGAAGGGAGGTTATAGCCAGGTGGGGGTTGGTCTCTTCTCCCAGGCAACCAACAATAGGACAAGGGGGCATGGGCTCAAGCTCTGCCAGGGGAGGTTTAGGTTAGATGTTAGGAAGAAATTCTTTACAGAGAGGGTAATCAGGCACTGGAACGGCCTGCCCAGAGAGGTGGTGGATTCACCATCCCTGGAGGTTTTTAAAAAGAGATTGGATGTGGCCCTTAGTGCCATGATATAGTAATTGGAGTTGGATCAGGGGTTGGACTTGATGATCTTGGAGGTCTTTTCCAACCCAATCTATTCTATGATTCTATGATTCTAAATAAAGGACTATACACAATCTAATTCTTACCGTAGTCTTTCATTAAAAGTTCAGTGGAAGCGTTTATTTTCTCTGAAACTCTAACATATACAAATTTACTGTACTTTTCTTGTAGTAGAAGGAGGAAAAAAAAAACCCAAAACATTATTTCTCCAAGTAATTTATTGCCACTTTTAAGATTTTCTTATAGTGTGGCTCACAGGTTGATGCCATTATCTTTCAGTATCAGGAGGCCAACCACATTCTACAAGTTGTCTGCTTTTCCGGGGGAAGTAATAAATGAATTCGGGCTTGTAGATGTGTGATATTATGTAATTTTGTTTGGTTTTTTTTTTTTTTTTTTTTTGTTTTTTTTTGTTTTTTTTTTTTTGTTATGGTGTCAACCCCACTAGAATAAAAATTTCCTAGAACTGCTTAATAATAGTAAGGAGTAGCGTACCGAAAGTCATTAAAACTGAAGGAATTTTTATGCTTGAACCTAAATGGCTACTGAAAAAATAGATCATAATGAAATTACACAGTAGCTATTTAACAAAAATAAGGAGTTGACATAAAAGTTGTTTACACCTGTGTGTTTTGGATCAGGACTGACAAATTTATTGCATATGCTTAAAATATGTTTGTTCCTTTCTTCCATGTGATCCTTTAAGGAACACTTACACATTCTCTTTGAACCCTTTTGTTTCACCTGTGAAACTCTCTCCTAAGACTATGTGAACCATCACTGATTTTTGGAGGGCGAGAGAATAACCCAAGGACTATACTTTAAGTAATGACTGTTGCACAGTACAGAACTAGAAACATACACAGGAATGTACCTGCAAGGTAACCAATAGGTCTTAGTTTCTGTGTTTGTAGGGCAGTTACGATGACAAGACTGTGATTCATTAAAGGCTGTGGAGTGAGTCAGTATCAAGAGACAGTATTTCTTTATATAAAAACTAGAGTTGTATATTGTTTAATAAATAGCAATAGCTGATCTCAAAGCTGTCTTTGTTCTGTTCCTTTCTGAACTCCAACATGTTTCTTCAAAAGAAGGCTTTGCCTGATTGAGCTTTTGCCAATGTCAATAGCAGCTGAATCCCAAACTCACTGCATTGCTCTGCAAATGCCTCCTTCAAGCCTGTTCCTTTTTCCAGTATCTTGACAGGTCTGTGTAAAAACTGTTAAAATAATACTAATCACATGCAACAGTTACAAAATTGGTAAATTAATTGTTAATCTTTATTGTCATTTTCACTTAACTAAGACTGAAATAACATGAAATGTGATATTCTCTGGTCTTTCCATCTCTGAATGTTCCTGTTTGTGTGTGATGGATATCTGTTATTAGCTCTTTTTCACGGGACTCTTGGCACTGGGAGTCAAGGGGGGGAGATGATTCTGGACAGAAAAAGTTGCAATTTTACTTACATAGTTCATTTCCTTAATCCATCATGAATTGGAAGATCAGTTTACAGGCAGTGATAAATGGATCTCTAAGCACCTTCCTGGTGTCTCTGTTTTTTTTTCTCTCTCTGGAGTTCACCTCTATCCTCATCACTGAAGATAATAACCTTTCTTCGCATCACTGCAAAGATGTTAAAACCCAGTAACAGCAGTCCCGGAGCACATGGAGTAGTGCTGTTTCAAAATGATGAGGAAAAAAAAAAAGGGGGGGAGAGTGGAAACCAACCTCTAACCTAAAATAAACCTTTCTAAACTTATAATGTAAAATTTAGATGGATCTTTCTTCATGAAACAACATTCTCTTAACTAGTGATTTTACAAGTCTAAAACAGGTGCAATGTGTCATGCAATTTATGGATCCTAGTATCTGCCATAAAGTATTTTATGACGACTGCAGTCTGTGTTATTAGTAGCTGTCTTTTTCTGCAGCCATTGGTGTTTGATAATAGCCTTAAAATACCCAAAATTACTTACCTGCAAGCAACATTCCAGATAGTCCCTGTTGACAGTTTGAATAAGTTTAGTGCCCTTTTGTTGTACTTTACCTTCAAAACAAACTGATTGAACCATCAATAGCTTCTGAAAGCTGACAGAGGCATGTCATCTGGTCTAACCTTCTGATAGTAGGTTATCTGTGGGAGTTAACCTCCCTGCATTGTTAACTGAAATGTTTTATGTACTATGCAACTTTAGGATACTGCTGTGATAACCTTAGTAACTAAGTCATACATCACAGTAAAGAGATTTTGTGCAATGAACAACCCTGGATTAAATTTACAAGGGTTGAATTGATATCGTAAAGTGTTCATTCCAGGGCTTTGATAATCCTTTCCTGTATTTTTTATGGCAAACTTGTGTTACATTTAGATTGAAGCTGCATCTTCATATTTCCAGGTAAAATATATCTAGGAAGCCCGATGCTTTTCTTCAGCCATTTAATAAAAAAAATATTTCATTACTTTCATATAATATAGATTCTTTTTATCCCACATTTAGTAAAAGGAATATGAATAAATAGGATTGTATTTTGAATCACCTTTTCAAATAATTAATCACTGACATACCTTTGTTCTACTGGTGGGATAACCTTTATGGCACTTAATTTTCAATATTTGTTCTCTTTAAGGAGTGCAAGTTTAATTAAAAAAAAAAAAAAATCAACCCCAAACCTGTGACTTGTGGTGTAGTTTGCTGTTTAGTTTACATGGGTAGGGTTTTTTGGTTTTGTTTTTGGAATTGGCAAGTACTGGTGCTAATTCTGTTTTTTGAAGTGCAGTTAGGATGGCTTATAAAATACAAAAATACTTTTGTATCAAGGAATGCTATTATAATTTTAAGCTCTTTTGAAATGATTGAGAGACTGATATTAGGGATGTGATCCAAAGTCAGCATAGATGACAGTACTGTCTTAGTCTGTTGTCATTTTTGTTGCAGCCTGCTTTTCAATGGCATATTTCATTCCATCATTAAACATTTGCTGATTTTCTAATACCGATGTTTTCTTCACCTGAATATTCATCTTTTCTCACCCTACACTTAGTGGGTGTCTTTACTCATTTTTAGCTTCACTCTTCTTCACTCTTGACATATTGTTTCGTTCTGTACATGTCTTCATTTGAAAGAATCTGTTGTCATCAGAGCTTTTCTGCCAGTAATGCAAGATGGATGGCTTTTCCTCCACTGAAAGATAAGGGCCAGCAAAATGCCAGGGAGGACTGGAAGGGCAGCCAGGAAAGCTGGAAGGAGTCTTAGAATGTGTCAGTCTCATAGATCTGTAGCTGTTGTTTAATAAATGCTCTTAGGACACATTCTGTTTTGTAAAGAAACAGAACATGTCCTCTCTTTTTCTTCTTCTAATATCATTGAAAGTCATAGATTGAGAATTCACATTTAAATTGTCTGAGCATTTCAGTACTGAGCATTTTCAGTTCCCTTGTTAACAATTTACGAGCTGTTGCCTCAGAGGAAAGGTGTACTTGATGGAAACGTTTATTTGCAGCATTAAATTTTCCTTGGTTATAGAACGGGGAGTCTTACAATATTTTTCACATGTTTATCTGGTCTTGAGAACAGTATTGTAAGGTAACTCTTGCCTTTTAAAACATGTTTTTTGTGTGTTGTTCTTTTTCAAAATGTTATGTTATGCAGATTTTTCTATTACTTTGATTTCCTCCTCCCAGTTCCAGAAGGGACTGGTATTATTAGGAGGCTCTCTGACTGACTGGAGTTTTATGCAAAGCAGCTAGGCATGGGGAACATTATCAATCACCTTTCTACCTCCTGCCAGGAAAAGTCTGGCACTTCCCTCACTTTGCAATGTCTGCTTCACATTTGGTTGACTAAATGTAAATAACATGTACTTGAGGTGGTTAGATATTTTGATTTGCCATGTCTGTGAGCCTTACTTTGTTTCTGATCTGGTGCTCTCACTCTACAAGCAAGGAGCCAGTAGTATTTTTTGAGGCTAAAAAGCTTCTATATTTTGAGTGAAAAGGATGATCTGAACATAGTACTGATGAATCCTAATAATAACTTTGGATTCTTTTTTTTTTTTTTCCCCATAAAAATAGTCTCTCCCTGTGTGCTTCTGCATTTAAACCTGAGCTGGGATCCATATGCCATAAGGACATTTTGTCTCTCTGGCAGTACCAAATTGGAATTCTCCTTCCAAGTGATGCCTGTGTCAAAACATAGTACTGGAAAGCAGACACCAGGAGTAACTCTCCATACTTTCTCTTGAGAATTTTTTTTTTTTTTTTTAATGTTAAGATTATCAAACACTGTCATACACTGCTTTCAAGACAAAGGATGTTGTTTTAGGATGTATGGTAGAAGACAAATTACACTTCTCCCTGATTTGCTGTTCACATGTCTCTAGTGCTTGCTAATCATTGTGTTTTTAGGAAAATATAATAAAAATTTGAAGAAGTGTTGGCACGTGAAGGTTTTCTGAGAATTCTTTCAGAGAAGAAAGCTGGCAGTTTCCTGTGTCTCAGATTGGTTTTGCCCTGCAATGTGGGATGGAATCTTTGGAATCACTCAGAAGTCCTTTTTCTAAACTGGTACTTCAAAAGAATTTCCAATTTGTTCTGTTTCTAGGTATATCTTATACCCCACTAATAACTATAGAGAACATACATGCCCATGGTGATAATTCTCTTATCTCTTTGATCCATCCAGTATTAAATTGTTTTGGGCAGCTTACAACAAAGGCCGTTGCTGTTTATTGCTATTATTTTTTAGTTACTTAGTCTGTGAATATGTCCTTGTTTGTTACTGGATTTTAACTGTGTGCATTTTGCTATCTGTCAGATATTTTGTCCTGCACAAATTGATAAACCTGAAATTTCTCGATACTCGGAAAGTAACCAGGAGGGAGAGAGAGGAAGCTTTGGTGAGAGGTGCCTTCATGAAAGTGGTTAAGCCCAAGGATGCAAAGGTAGGCAAGTAAATGGAGGAAGTAACAACAGTGTGATTCATTAACCCTGTATTAAAATAACCCCAAAAGCTTGGCTGCGTCTTTTGCTAAAGTAACAGAAAAAAATCCTTTAAAATGAGAGGACTGGTAAATGTGTTCAGGAGAGGGACAAAAGCCTTAGTAATTTTTCTGTGGTTTAATATCAACCTTTACTCTTATATCTGGCTAATGGACTGTGGTTATGTTATCAAATTTCTGTTTTCCAACCTCTGTTTCATATAACAATGTAACTAATATGTGTCACTGAGCTTAAAAGAATATTTTTACCCTGTCTAAAGATATGCAACAACTGTGTGATATGCTTTTGTGAAAGAATGCAATTTTTCTGACAAGTTGTCCCCTGCCTTTTATGTTAAATACAAATGTCTATCACAGAGCTCACACCTGTGGTGTTTGTTTGCTTTTAGTGGACCAGCTGATTCTAATATTGTATGATGTTACTTACTGTGGTGTCCTGCTAAAAAGCACTGACAACATCGGACAGACAGTTTCAGTAATCTGAGTTTTTGATACCACTTATATCAACTCTGGGCGTACCGCATACTGCTGCTACAAAGAGAATGTGAATGTGAATTCTCTACTTTTCCTTCATCAGTACACAGCAATCTGAGATTCAGAGTGTTTTAGTGCTGCAGATCTTTCTCAAAACTCCACGCAAGTTTTCAGTCTACTTGCTTTCTGTTTGCTGTTTTGTTCTCTAAATATACCATCAATAATTTATTGCAGATATCCAATAATGCTGAATAATAATGTAGCAGTTATGGAAATGCATTGTTTGGTAGCACAGCAGTGTTGCTAGATAAATGCATTATCACAAGAACAATTGCAGTGCATAACAAATTAATTCAGACCGATTCATTTATAACTACTAAAATGTTAACAGTTCTGATACAAGCATAGATTTGATATATTGTTTACCACTGCCTTTAGCTATTTCAGCTTCGTATATGTAATAAATGAAATAATTTATTTCTAAGCTGTTGTGGATATCTTATTCACACCAAACCATCTTTACTAAATCTGGCCAAATGCAACGGCTGAAATGTGTTAGATATAGCATGTGTATGTTGTCGTCTTTTATAATTCTTATTTAATCAGATTTTGGATCTAGTAAAGCCTTTTTTTCATTTTATTAGCAGTTATATTTTTCATTTAAGAGTCTGCTCTTTGAATTTTAACTACCTTAATAGTGTAAGAGAAGTGTCTGTTTCTTAAATTTGAGGTTCCTTATCTGATCGAAATATCTTCTTAAGACAATAGCTGAGGAGCTGAGGGTAAATTACTTCACAAATGTGGGGATATTTTGGATTATTTACCCACTAATTCTTATGATAATACACATTTATTTCAGCAAATTTGCAGAAGGCTCAAATTTACTGTTGTTATTGACATATTAAAGGGATTTTTTTCCTTCTTTGTAAATGGTTTGGTACCAATTGCTGATGGTAAAATAATTGCAAATGTTTTTCATGGCATGAACTAATGCTTCTTATGGTATTACAAAATTACGCTCATCATCTAATATTATGTACATATTACAGAAGTGGTTAATTTAAAATAAATATTAAATTAGATGCAGA
Organism: Antrostomus carolinensis; assembly: GCF_000700745.2. Lineage (NCBI taxonomy): Eukaryota > Metazoa > Chordata > Aves > Caprimulgiformes > Caprimulgidae > Antrostomus > Antrostomus carolinensis. The sequence continues at coordinate 11,972 of NW_010314414.1, forward strand.
ACAGTTATTATACACCTTTTAAAATTGTTTTGCATTTGTCCTTGTTTCCTAGGATATTCATGCTTATATTACACATGCGTGCAAACTCTTTTTATATCTGAGAGCGTTCATAGAGTCCTCTCTGCATATATGTTTTCAGATGCAGATATATATGTATATAGCTATTTATAGCTATACTCAAAAGACCATAACAACCAGCATTCCTCTATATATAACAAAGATGATGTCAACAATAACTGTACTTTCAAATTCTATCATATGTTATATCTTGAATACATAATGGTTTTTTTATTCTTCAGCTTTCAGGTTTTCTGAATCTTTTCCCCTCCCATATAGTTGTTGACATTTTTTACCACCTTCAGCCAAATTTAACAGACAACTATTGGTAATATATTCTAAGCTTTATGAAACTAGTTAGAGGAGAATACACCTTGATCCAAGCTAAGAGGAAGACTGCAGCACATTCAGTACTGTTCATCAGAAAAACTCCTTAAGAAGTTGACCTGGTGATATAAGACCTTGCTGATAGTGAACTTCCTAGGAATGCTTTTTTTCCTTCTCCCTAAGGTAGTAGTTACTGTGTCAGCCTATGCTTGCCAGGAATGGAATTGAAGGGATTAGTATGTTGAAGCATGCCACATAGAAATGTTGTTCTGCCAGATATAGTAACAGTGAGCCTATCACACTTGCTTTTTTGGAGAAAAAAACAGTAAAATCCTAAGTTAGGTGGGGTTTTTTTCCTCATTATGATAAGCAGGAGATGGTATGGCTTATTCAGCATAACAAGCAGACTGATGATCTAAAGAGGTTGTGATGTGGGGAGTTGTTTTCATTTTAGTCTTGACATGAAATACTTGGGAGAGCAAAATACTCCACCAAGAAAAAATACATAAAATGAGAATAAAAGCAAGAAATTTCCATCTGACTAGCTTGTGTTTACTCAAATTCAAAAGTATCTAGCAATCACCAGTCATCACTAAGTCATAAATATTTTATTTTGTATAAATTTTTTCACTTTCATTTTTCTATTTTTTTCTTTTCTTTTTTTTTTTTTTTGTGTTAGTAGTGGCTTTTTCTAATCAGAACACTGCATTTTCTTGTGCTTTGCTTCATTTCATTCTTTGTTTAAAATGCATCTGTTTGTGGTACAACTGTCTTATGGAAAGATGCAGCCATTTATTAGAAAACAGTTTAATGTTACGATGCAGTGTTCCATCTCACTATGTAAGTGAGTTAAACTTCGTTATTCTGTGATGTTTATGTTTTCTTTTGTCAAAATATTGAACATTGTATCATGCTTGATTTTAATAAAGACTGGGTGAGCCTGTTGGGATAAGAGGCATTGAGCCAGATGAGGAAGCCTTGTTTAATGACCAGACCATGACCTTATTTCCCTGGCCTAAGTGTAGATCAAAGTGGACCATGCCTGTCCAGTGTGAAATGTGTTTCTGGGCATGACAGCACTTCACATCAGAAAGACAGCTCAGGAATACGACAGTCAAAATTGCTTAATTATGTCCCAGCTTTGTAATTATTCATCCCTGCTTCCACAAAGAGTACAGTTGTCATTTCTTGACATAATTATTTAAAACTGTACACTTTGGTTTATAGGTATATGAATTGTGCTTCCAACTGTTTCATCTTTAAAACTCAGAGATGCAAAACAGAATGTGACTTGAGAATACCTTTTAAGTCTCCATATTTTTACGTTGCATATGCTGTAAAAAAAGAAAATGAAAACATGATGCATCAAAACACATATTTTTTTTTTATTTTAAAGGTCTATATTAATGATCATTTAATCTAGATGATAAAATGTGGATATATCCATTATATCTGAAGTGTGTTGCTATGAATAGATACACACTGTTGTAGGTCTCTTTCAATATGAATTTGCTTAATACTTATAAATGCACTTGCTTTTACAGAATACATATATTTCCCAGTATTTTGCAACCCTTCTGCTGAACAACTATTTTTTAGCTTGCTGCATTTTGAAGGTTAACATTTTAATGAATTTTATTTATAGTGACAAAAGCAAGCATTTGGTTGCATGTAACAGTCCTGCAGCTTATAGGACCAAATCATCAGAGGGTATCCATGGGTACACTTCTGAGTAACCGAGTTAATATTATGTGGACTTATTCTGCTTTCTTGCAACTTTACCAAGAGCATCTTGACCACTGGGTGTAAAGGAAACTCTGTACAACAAAAGATGGCAGTATAGGTTTTTTGAATTTTCCCCCTCTCAGATGCATTGTTTTCATCACAAGTTATAATTGTAAAACCTGACATAGCATGTTCTCTAAGGAATTAAGATGGAGACACTTAAGCAGAAAGGCAAGTCCAATATCTCTGTTCCATGTAATGATTATATGTGATTCTTGCTCATACTGTTACCAGGAGGGTAGAGGGAGATTATTTTATTATAATAGGAAGAGTAAACATTTAGACAGTACAGCTTAAGAAATAAGGTAAACTAAAATCTACAGTGTTACTTTCAGTTCGTTGTTAATATTCTTCTGTTTAATCTCATAGGAGAAGCTCTTTATCAAAGTGACCAATGCTGATATAAGCTCTTTCAAGTTCTATTAAAATCAGATGAGGCATAAGGAGATATTTTTAGTAATTTTTGTCCTTAATTATTTAACAAGAATAACATTTTTCTTAAATAGATACATCCTATCTGCTTCCAATAATTTAGGCAAGACACTTTTGCTAATACATCTTGTGGACCTTTTTTCCCCTTCCATAAATTAGAGGCTGGTTTGAAAAAGTAAATAAAAGGTGACAGATAAACCTTTGGAGAACACCTACATTGCTTTTTTTTTTTTTTTTTTCTTTTTACCAGCACAATTGTGTAGAGATCTTGGCTTATGAATTTACTGAATTTAAAGTATATATAAAGCAAAGAGCTTTTAAAATGTGAAGAATCATTGTGCCAATGAACTGCTAGCTAGTAAGATACCTCTTTGAGAGAGCTTCTACATAATAGGGTTTCTTTTTGTCTGGATGTCAAGGTTTCACATACTAAAACAGAACAACGTAATGAATTTAAGACTCCAACCTGAGACTGTGACGCAGTAACTGCTATTGACTTCAAAGACATTGTAGCAGTCATGCTGCTGTTTGGCACCTAAGTATCCATTTTACTCTTTGGACAGTTTAAATATTTTAAGCAATAATCCATAAATGATTGTCTTATAATCCTCTATTGACTCATCAAAATAAAGAATAATTGAAAAAAATTGCCAGAATTTGTATTTCTATGTATGAACACTTTAGTAGTTTAGAAGAAAACATTGCTGAGCAAGATCTGCCAGACACAAGATCTACTCCCCCCCCGCCCCCGCTAGAAGTAACCTGACAGAGCTTTAGTAATTTAAAATTTTTCATTTTAAAAATTCCATTATTTCAAACAAATACCATGATCAAAAACAAAGATAAGCAACCATACTGTATAAAAATTTTATTAAATAATTGTATGTGAATAATAATTGTGTATTTTTTTTCTAAACTGGTGGATTTTACTTATTTTCTAAAACTGAGGCATGATATCTTGAACTAAGCCTTTCTTTAACCTGCATGGGAATAGGTATGATGATCAATGTGGTAGAATAAGAAATAAGAAAAACATTGTGAAATTCCAATATTAAGAAGTGACCAAGGTGTTGGAGAACTGAGAGATGATCTCAGGTTTTTTCTTCTGTTTTATGATTCCTTATGATATACTAATTCATATTTTTGGGTTTTTTAAATTTAATTTGAAAGTTTAGATCCTTGTGCGTTTGCAATATCCAATTAGTTGAAAAGAAGACCAGAAGAAACTTTTGGATATGATCCAATCCTTGAAACATGAAATAGTATTTTCTACCTCTCTATCTTTGAGAATATCTGTATGTCCCCTTGACCATCACATTGCAACAATAGCCATCTATTTGGTATGTGTATGTGCACATGAGCTCACCACAGTGAATCCAGAAATGGAATTTCAGCTGTGATATTCATAAAGTCAAGAATACTTTGTTTAGAAGATCTTAAAAACATCATTAAAGCTGTCCTCAATTTTTGTAGCAACAAAAAATCAGTTCCCAAAATATGGAGACATCCTAATTCAATGCTGAGAGAGATAACCTGCTGTCACATCTTCTGGTGTTTGTAGGGTAAATTAGTGACATGAGATTTTAAGAAATGGGAAATCTAATTATTGTAGCTGTGCAAGTGATAAGGGGCTGGAAGGTGTGACTGAAAAGTTATATACTAGACTAATAAGCAGAAAGCTGGTACTTCATCAAATGGCTAATTAAGTTCTATAGAAGGCACCTGTGAGGCACTGTGGAGAATGATAAGTGGACCTGCAAACCTACAAATACAGTATATAAGGATACATGTCAACAAGCGGTGCTACTGTAATTTGGAACTTGCCTAATACTTAGTCTTTAGATGGAATACTTAGCAACATGTGATAGCTTCTTCTACATTTCCTTTGACTGTGTGCCTCCCCTAAGAATCTGTACATCGTGTGAGGAAGCTCTTGCTCCTGGAAAAGCTGGAGTTAATAATGGGATCTATAGCAGTCTCCTAAGGCCAGTGGAGAGTTGCCTTCAAAGTGCCTGCAATTTAATTTAATTAAAGCAAACTGAAAGGCAGGCTTGGGAGAAAGCAACCAACAGAGGGAAGAGAAGGGTCAGTATCCAAAGAGGAAGCAAAGACAGAGGAAGTTATGACAGCAAAGTTGAAGATGGGAATCTGAGCTATAAAAAGCTTGGAAAGTAAGAAGCTTGTATGCTATACTTGAATCTGGAAGCTAAGACATTTAAAGGGAGTTGATTGGGTTTTTTGATGTATTTTGTGTCTTCACGTATGATAAGTCACATGATTAGAGAGTGATTAGAGAGAAAGAACCTCAGTCACTAAATAAGCAAAAAGCAATGAGTTTAAACGGTGGGGACTAAGCTGCAAACATGCAGCTGCTGAAATAGCAAAGCAATGTATTCTCTTTGCTTAGCCTGCAGTATTTCCAGCTGTCAAGAAGGAAGAATAGACACGTATGTTAGGGTATGGGGGAAAACTCTTCTTCATTGTTTGTTCTTGTGGTGATAATTCTTGGAAAACTGATATGTATTTAGTTCTTTGGGCAGGTATTATGTGGACTACATTTCAGTACTTAATTGGTATTGAAGATACAGAACATAAAAGGTGATGTCTATTTTCTAAAATTATTCCTTAAAAAAAAAAAAAAAAAAAAAAAAGAAAAAAGAAGAGATTGTCATGTCACTACTGTCCTTTTAGCCATTAATGATCCCAATGCACTTTTCACATAAGAAGGGGTGTTACTGCTGGCCTGATTCCAATTCAGGTAATTACATTCTGCCTCCATGGATTTCTCTGCAATCTCAATTTACTAAGGCATTTTTCTCCACCTTCTGCCCTAAACTGTTATGTAGTGTTGCAGTGTGCTAGTTAACCAGCTGCTACTTTGCACCTGAAAGGTGTCTGTCTTTCAGTAGTAGTGAGCAAATTGATCCCTTTGTAAGACTTATTTAATATTTGTAAAGCACTTGGAGGTTCTCTGATGAATGGCAATAGGCATTATATATCATTAACACATCCATGTAATTGAAGAAGCTGACATGACAACTTGTTCATTACTGCTGTTATTTTATTTTGGTTTTCTTTTTTTCTTTTTTTTTTTTTTTTTTCATTCGTGTGTTCAGAACTATGGAAACTTCAGTTATTAGAGGCTGCAAACATATGGTCTGCTTTTTGTCTTGTGATCAGCCTATTCAGTCTACTTAACAAAATGCCATTCAGCAGAATGTAATACTGTGATATCATAGAATCATAGAATGGTTTGGGTTGGAAGGGACCTTAAAGATCATCTAGTTCCAACCCCCCTGCCATCAGCAGGGACACCCCCCACTAGATCAGGTTGCTCAAAGCTTCTTCCAGCCCGGCCTTAAGCACATCCAGGGAGGGGGCATCCACAACTTCCTTGGGCAACCTGTTCCAGTGTCTGACCACCCTCACAGGAAATAATTTCTTCCTTATATCTAATCTAAACCTACCCTCTTCCAGTTTAAAGCCATTTCCCCTTGTTCTATCATTAACTGTCCTTATAAAAATTTTCTCCCCAGCTTTCTTGTAGACCCCTTCAGGTACTGGAAGGCCGCTGTAGGATCTCCCCTGAGCCTTCTTTTTTCTAGGCTGAACAGCCCCAACTCTCTCAGCCTGTCCTCATAGGAGATGTGCTCCAGCCCTCGGATCATCCTGGTGGCCCTCTTCTGGACTTGTTCTAACTGTTCCATGTCTCTTTTGTGTTGGGGGCTCCAGAACTGGACGCAGTATTCCAGGTGGGGCCTTACAAGAGCAGAGCGGAGTGGGAGAATCACCTCCCTCGACCTGCTGGCCACACTTCTCTTGATGCAGCCCAGGATATGGTTGGTGTTCTGGGCTTCAAGCGCACATTGCCGGCTCATGCTGAGCTTCTCATCTACCACCACTCCCAAGTCCTTCTCTTCAGAGCTGGTCTCAAACAGTAGGACAAGAATCATGATTGGTTTAAGTTCCCAATGGATCAATATGCCTAGAATTTCATTCTATAAGTTTTGTTTGTTTTTATTTTGGAAATGGAAACACTGCTGCTGTACAAGCAGAACTCACTGCACTCTTCTTTAGTTCCTCTTTTCAGAAAAACTGATACCATTATCAGATGATACCACTATTAGGCACAAGAGTTGTTCATATGTTCTTATAGGTGATTTTTTTTTTTCCTGAACTTTAACATTGTCTCACGTACTCTCAATCATATTGATGAGTCACTCCCATTGAAGCAGCAGTAGTATTAAGTGTGATAGTTAGAATTTATGTTAATTACTAGCCATGAAACAAAGGTCCAATTATAAAATATTCTTTTTTTTTTTTTTTTTTTTTCCTGAAAGCTGCTTGTCATACCAAGATTTCTGAGAGAGAATCGGTGGCAAACTACCACTACCAAAGGGTCTATTTATAATTTTGTAAATGTGAAGCACTTGGTTCTGAAGTTGGAAAGAACTGTCACAACTGAGTTTATATTTATTGCTTGTTTTGACTATGATTGGATGTCATATTGTTTTCACAGCAAGCTCTGCATTGTATTTTTATGCTGTGTTAAGACCTGGCTTCACTGTATCACTGACCCATCAAAAGGTCACCAACTGTTAGAGATAAATGTGGTCTTGAGGGCCACTGCAAATGGAGACAAAAAAAATATTTGTTGTTGTGATCTTCTCAGTAGCGTATCTTACAGTAAGGAAAAACAAGCTACCAGGAAGATCATGATGTAAAGATAGTTGTATTTTACATTAACTTATCCAAGTTCATTGGCATCCTCCCTAGCAGAGGTTATATTGCATGTTTTTTAGAAAGGTGATTCTCACATACCAAGCAACATTGTGTGAACTTTTAATTTTTTATGTCATGCTCACACAGTTACGACTTGTTCTTTCACACTACCTTATGATGCCACATAGTTTTAGGTTGCTGATATTTTGAAGAAGGAAAAAAAGATAATGTTTTATAGAGTTTTAGATAATAGATTTGTTTACTTGAACATCCATGTTCAATCTAATGTCCATAAAATGAATAAATTGCAAGTCGCATTATATAGATTATTATAGTTATTGTCATTACATCTCTGTATACTCTTCTGTTTTTCACTAGTTTCTCCTCATGTTGGTAAATCCTAGGATCTAAATCACTTAAAGCTTCCCCCAATGTTTATAGGGTAATTTTTCTGTATTTCATGAAACTTTTCTATTCCTCTGCTGTAAATTTTCTCCTTAATTCCTCTAACCTTCTTCCCCTCTCCTTGATTCTTAGGGAGCATGGAAGCTGAACGGAAAGTATGTATTTGGAGTGTTTTACCAGATCTTTGTGATTTAAATAACTGAATTATTTTTTTCTTATTTTCTGCCTTAAAAATATTACTTTCCTTCTTTAATGTAAGTCTTTTGATAAACTTTCTGTTATGTTGTAGTTGACAATATTGTGGTAGTGAAGTTTCTATATCCAGGCCAAAGAAGTAAGTAAAGAATAAGAAATAGACTGCCTTCAACATATCATTCTCTGCAAATTGTTATTCCCCTAATGGTTTTGTTTGCACAATGACATTTTTGATGATGTCTGTGATAACACTGTAGTCTCTGATTCTAGAGAAGCAGATTTTATCTTCCATGTTGCTCCTTTTGACGTTTGTGAGATCATGGTCAAAAAGGACAGTCTACAGCTATCTGCAGGTTACAAGTTTAGGTATGAAGACCTAAATTATATTGAGGGATAAAGAACCATTTTTTTTTTTAATATAAAAATCATATAGTGCTTTGTTGTGAAATGAATGCTACATTGTTTTTAGTGTTGCCATAGTCAAATTAGATGGATGGAAAGAGAAGACAGGAACAAAAGGGGAGGAAAAATGAATGCACCTGGTATCGACTAATATTTCTGATCACTTTGGAAACAATGCAAGCACCTAAAAATAGCAGTCTGGTGCCATTTCAGATACCCTGAAGTATACAGTAGGTCCCTCTAGGGATGGCAGATAAGTATCTATGAAAGATGCAAGCTTTTCTGGAGTCACCATGGGAGCCTAGGCCCAGATACTGTAGGGTGACTGAAATGGTAGTAGAAGCTTCTGTTTAAGCAGATGAATCCTGCCTTTCCTGTTGCACTAAAAGAGAAATTGTGTGCTGCAAAATATTGACAGGTCAAGAACACCAGAGCATATAATCCTCCCCCACACTAACGTCAGCCAGAGTGTGATCCAAGAGGCACATAGAGCTGGTAGTATTGAGGTCATCTCCTGAAAGCTCAAGCATATCAGTCATTCTCTCTTCATTAATGACTACGAACATAACCAATTTGTAGCTGGTTATGAATTATTTCAGGAAAAAGAATTAATAACTTGTCTTCAGGGAAGGACTAATATTTCTTCCCTTGTCCCCACTCTTACAAGAATTGTATAGTCCAAAGGGATATTTTGTAAGAAATCCTGAACTTTTTTGTCTAATGAGTTTCTAAAGCTGATCCCTTTGTCAAAAGAGAGGATGCAGCACAGTTTCATCTACTCCTTTAAAGTCATATTGAACTTACAGATTCTGGTTCCAGTTTCTGAATGTTAGTTGAAGTTGATGCTAACCTCACTGTGTTAAAATACAGGGAGAATAATTTTATTGAATTCCATGTCTGGTTGCAGAACACAGTGATAATTGTGGCTTTTCCTAATCAGACTGGCCATTGAAAATCTTACCCTGTTTTGAATGGAGCAACAGATATTCAGTTTACTTTAGGGGCAGTTGAATAGTCTTTATACAGTCAGTTTGCAAGCCTGGAATCTTTATTGATCTAGGTGAAAGGCATACACAAGCTGTTGTGTATCACATGTGATTTCTCTGAACTTTGCATTTTCTTTTTTTTTCTTTTAAAAATTTTTCTACTGTACAGACCAATGTTTTAACTTTCTTTTACCCCTTGACTGAAGAGCATTTTGCCCATCTTGCAGAAAATGGAGCTGACATAAAACTAAGATTTGGTGACTGGTTATACATCTTTGTTTGAGGGGAAAATGAGGGGTTCCTTGTGTGGATAAAAAGCTCAAAAACATGTATGACTGAGGACTGATGCTCTGTTTGAAGGAATTATTGAGAGTATAAAGCTTTTGCAGTATTTTTTGTCCTAGTTTATCTTTGTTATTTACAGCATCCAAGGTCAAAAAATTCATAGGAAAAATACAAATTGTAATTAACTCTGTTATTAGGAACTTCTCTGATAGATAAACAAAATATCAGTTGTGTTTCAAAAATGGCATTGCTTTGAATCCTGTTCTGTGAATGATCTGTTTTGAAGCTAGGGTTTCTTGTGGCTTTAGCAGACATAATCTGTCCTTAAGTTATGTACATTTAATTTTTAAGTGTATTTAAGGTACCCTCCAGTTCAAATGTGATTATATCAGTTGCCTAGTAAACACATGTGCATTGTTCCAAAAATTATTCATTTCTCTTTCAACCTTGATGGGGCTTGAAAACCTTAGATATTATTTCTTGTAAAAGAACTTGTGGGATATTTGCTTAATGATTAAATTACAATTGCCTTTGTGTTTCTAATTTATGAAGTTGAAGCAGAGGGAGATGAAGTTTTCTGTTGCTTCAATAAAGCAAACTATCCTATATATATTTCTCTGGCAAGTTTAATTAGGAAATGTATCATTTGGCTTAAAATAAGAAGTAAATTCAGGATTGAGAAATTAAGACTTTTTTTTCTTCCCACATTGTAAGACTAAATATACAGCTTTGTTCACATAATGGTTACAAACAGTTCACTGTGTAGGCCAAATGCTCTCTAATGCAGTAAAATTAAGAAATAATATGCTTGGAAAGTGATTTATGAGTGTGGTTAAACTGCCAGATTTACAAAGAAATAGTTCAGATCTTGAGAAGCCTCAGGAGTCACGTCAAAAATGAATTTGACCATGATTTAAACTGCTACTTTTCTTACATGACATTTAATATGTGTACTTTGGAGGCCCATATGTCTTTAATAAAATAGCATTAAGTTTTAAATATGATATGAATGCAGTCAGTTTCTAAATTCATAACCTTTTCCACAACTCCAAAATGCTAACCAATAGGGGAGTCATACATGCAATAAAATATAAACCTTAGAAAATAGTGTTTTATTAGAACAGTTAGACAGTTGGCAGCTGTGTTGTAATGTACTAAATACATGTAGCCAATGTTGGTTTATCAGTCTTTGTTTACACTGCAAGCAACTGGGACCAGACAACTAGCTATAACTGTGGACCAAAGGTCATGAAAAGAATATTTTGTCCAGTGAATGTACTTGCTAGTTGAACCTGATAATTCTAAGAAAAATAATTTATTAAATAAAAAACTATAGTATGCTTCCCAGTTGTATTTGTCTGAGAATATAATGTTTATTAGAGAGTTATATACTTTAAGACTGTTCTGAAGTACTAAGTATTTCAAAAATTATGAAAAAACATACACAGTTTACAAAGGATTTCCATGTTTAGCAAATGGTCACCAAAAGAGTTCAGTGTTTCATGAAAACAGAAATACAGGAGTCTGGTCTGTGCTGAAGTTTATACTCAGTAACAAAAGAAAGTTAGCATACTTTGAGTGGTACTTCTTTGCAATGTGAGGTATTTTATTAATTTTGTTAAAGTAATGTATTTTAAGATTACTTTCTGAAGCAGAAGATAGCCAACAGCTAAACCAGCTTCCTAGATAGCTTGAGCTTTTATTCAGAACAACAGATTCTGGTTTCCTTGCTGAGTTACCCATTTATTCAACATGCATAGAACTGTACTGCAAGCCTGATCACATATTCAGGTAGTCTGATGTTCTAACAAAAGCTAGTGAAATGGTGTAAGAGTCAGGAAAAAACAGATTTTCTGTGTACTCTTAAGATTGTATGGGAGTGGGGAGTAAAAACTTGATTGTAGTATACCTTTTTCTCCAAAATGCTTTCAATTATTTGATTTCTGGCTAGTGTGGTTCTTGAAAAATGGCAAAAAGTAAACTAAAAAAGTCTGCTTTGAGATGTATTACAAAGCATATATTAAAATGCTAATCTGTAGTCCTTCAGAATTAAGGGTCCCCTAGAGCATCCATAAAATTATTAACAGCATGTAATCCAGCTCAGTGTGAATGCATCTTTACTCTGTTAGCCAAATCTTTACATAATACAAATCATTCTACCTATAAAAGCACAAATACGTTATTGTTCTCAACAGGCAATTTAATGCAGCTATAGGGAGGAGAATAAGAGAAAAGAAGATTACAAGCTAGCTGATCATGCTTTTATTTCTCTTAAATCTCTCAGCATTTATCTGTGGTTGTACTTGTTTAAAGATTGTACTCAACTGTGCTGTCTATACGACTTGGAAAGCAAATCACCCTAAATGTGAAGTTTCAATGGGGTGTAGTTTTCAGGGGATTTAATATATTTGTCACAAATACACATTTTTGCCCCAGAAGCAGTGCTGAACCTGTAATTTTTTTTCCTTATGATTCTTTTGAAGACTTAAGTTTTGCTCATTTGTATTTGCTACCCAGTTGTGCAGCTTTAGCTGCAGAAGAACTATTAAAATTAATTATTTTCTGGAGGGTTTTATCAAAAGGACTATTAGTGTGAATATACACAGAAAGTATTGGAATGAGGAAAGAAAACATTTTGTTGAACTAATACACAACTATCTCCAGTCGTGCTGTGGAGTCAGGATCCTGCTGCAGTGGTATTATGTGAACATGACTGAGTTTAAGAAAGCAAGGAGGTGGATCCACTCTAGCCTAGATGTATAGATTGATGTTGTCTTTTAATATTGTATCCTGCTATTTTTTTCCCCTGCTATTATTTTGCCACCAGACTGTGGCTTGTGACACTCATTGTATAGTTTTAAGTCTTTGTGAAAATAATAGTTTTGCTTTTTTTTATTGCTTTTGCTATTTTCTACTAAGCATGTGTCGTTATGGTGTAGGGATACTACCTAATCACCAATGATTGGAAATTTATGTAAAATATTTAGATATGAGTAAGCAGTTGGCCTATTATTAGTTGCCAACAGAAAATATGAACTAAATGTTCCAGAGAAAGGCAATGAAGCTGGTGAAGGGTCTAGAGCACGTCTTATGAGGAGTGGTTGAGAGACCTGGGGTTGTTTAGCCTGGAGAAAAGGAGGCTCAGGGAAGACCTTATTGCTATCTACAACTACCTGGAAGGAGGGTGTAGAAAGGTGGGGGTCGGTCTGTTCAACCAAATAACAAGTGATAGGACAAGAGGAAATGGCCTCAAGTTGCACCAAGGGAAGTTTAGATTGGATATTAGGAATAATTTCTTTACTGAAAGGCCTCTAAGGCATTGGAACGGGTTTCCCAGGGCAGTGGTGGAGTCCCCATCCTTGGAGGTATTTAAGAGTCATGTAGACATAGTGCTTAGGGACATTGTTTAGTTGAGGACTTGTCAGTGTGAGGTTGATGATTGGACTTGATGATCTTAAAGGTCTTTTCCAATCTAGGCAATTCTCTGTGATTCTGTGTGAAAAGTGGTGGTATTAACACCAGAGAAGCAGTCTCCCTAGGAAAAAGAACAGAGTGGTAGAGGCAATGAATGTTCCTTTTCTACCTGTTCTTGTCACGCCCATCAAGCATGAACTGGAAGAAAAACTGTACATAGTTCTGTGGAAAAATAACATTCCTGAGTTTGAAACGGGATGTCACTTGAGTGTTTTGCACCTAGCTAGAGGTCAAGTCCATTGGGTTGCTGAACATAAAACATAAAATATTTGTGTTGCTGGGTCTTAGATATATTCTTGGAGAATTTGCTTACTTTGCATGCATTTTGACAGGAGTTTTGTGCTTTGTGTCATATTGTATGTTGTTCCAGAGATGTCTAACAGGCCACAGTATTAATCCATTGCCCCAGGTCTGCTCAATTTTGTAAATATGTTGCTTTTGTATAATGTCCCCTTGCTTTTTCCTGTCCTCTTATGTCATGATTTTTCTTATCTTTATGGTCAGAATAAGACTCTACAGTAATATTTACTTCTAAATTACGAGTCAAAGATGTGTGCAATTTTGAAAGATGGAATGCTGTAACAGGACTAGGCAAAAGTACTGTATGTGTGGCACAAAATTCTTCTTTCATATGAAGAAAACCTTTGAATCCACTTTTACTTCTATTGAGTAGACTCTGGAGGAGTAGTCTGCTGTGCCAATGTGAGCAAGAGAAACAAACTTAGAGCTGTGCCATGTCAGATAGTCTTTCCAAAGCAGCACTCATTAAAATGTCTGCACATGTGATTCTAGTTTCAAAACAACCAAATAATCATTCTCTCAATATAAAGAAATATTACATTGGGAAGATTTTACAGCGGCAGCTATACGGGTATTTTGCCGATAGGAATACTTTGGATCTTATTGTTTGTCTCAGAGTAGATAATTCTTACAAGGTCAGAAAATAATTCAGGTTTAGAATAGAAAAATATCTTTAAATTAAGTTCATGTACCAGGCCAGAATGGCACATGGTTTCTCAGTAAAGGACACACCTAACTTTCTGGGAACCATTGCTGCAAGGAAATTGACAGTTGCAAAGTAAAAGAAAAAGAACAGAATGGATTTTATTTTCCTGATTTATTTTTGAACGTGAAACTGGAGATATTACTTTTCACAGCAACTTCTTGATTTCAAGACAACAGCAGCATAGGTTTTGGGTCTTTTTATCCCCTGCAAGTTTACCAGTTTCTCTGGAGAGAACTTCTGAAGAAGTTGTTTATGTGAAGTGCTCTTTTTCTCCGCCCTCTCCTCTACCTCCCCACAAAGTAGAAATGAATAGATATGTTGTTGGTAGAGAACTTACTCGGTTTGTTCTCTTGAAGTCATATTTTTGCAAGTGGGAGATCTATTTTTTGATTTTATAAACCCCTAGTGGATATGGTTTGGCTTGTAAAAACTGCTGTGTACAGAGCCAGCAGTTGTCTTGTCCTTTACAGCCTGGTCTTCTACCTTCTGCCCAGAATGCAGGGGAAATCAACAATCACTGGCTGAGGCAGTGTCATAGTAGGGCTACTGAAAAATTAAACCTAAAATGCTCTAATTCAAGCCCTGTAAATCTTGTATAATAGTGGTACAGTGAAGTTAACATGAGGGCTGGTGTGATCTAGGAGAACAAGGCACATGCCTAATGTTCTTTGCAGTTTTACAGCTGAGAATCAGTTATGTTGCAAGCGAGACTGTCCAGTGGTCCCAAAGAAAGTTCATGGAAGTTAATTTCAAGTTTATTTTCAGTCAGAGGATGTCAAAATATTGTGTGTAGGTAGATCAGATACTGCAAATTTGAAAATCAGATATCTTTTTTTGGCTTATATGTGGAGAAAAGGTTCAGCTGAAGATTTTGCATATACTATAGTTACCTGAAGATGAGAGTAGTCTCTTCCAATCCCTGTATTGATAACAATGATGAAAACACTGTGTTGTCAGGTCTAATGTTTAGCTGGATACATTATGTATCTGTTGTGTGTGGCAGAAAATATTATTCATTCGTATGATCTCTTAAAGAAATAGATTAATCAAATACTAATATGCCATGTAAATTGAAAATGGTAGCTGAAGATGGAGAAGATCTCAAGATGGAGGAGAGCTTAAATTGTTGGTGTATCATTTTGTCGTCTATAATATTGGCTTGGTAGGATAGTTTTAGTTGGTAGAAACTTGCTGTAGTGGGAATAAAATAAATCATTTACTTATCCTGTGGCTGAACTTCTGGGCCTAGGCTGAGGGGCCACCCCTTTGTATCTGTGGAGACAAGATTTCATGCTTTCTCTTCTGCACTATTCAAATAAATACTTTTCTAGTGTGATTTGTATTGGAGCCAGACTTTTTTTTTAGAAGGGAGAATGGACTGCATGTTTGGCTTTCATGTAGACTTTCAGAGCTGGTTCATCTCCACCCTGAAACAAGTCAGAAAAATAGCATAATCACTTTTTCCTTTGTTATGGGTGTGGAAAAAGGTGTCTGTGAAGAAAAACAGATGGGCCAGGTAAGAAGGAAATCTTATAAGGCAGCCTCTGAGCATAAGATATCACTATTGGAAGGCTTGTAGCATGGCCTTGATACAAATCTTGTGTGGAGATTCGGACATATGTTTGTGTGCTATTACCAGCCCTCCAGGATTTAAGAGGGCTTTTTAAGTGCTAAGAGCTACATTGTAATTGCAAAATCTGTTCTTTCTCCAGGTTCTGTGGATGTTGAGAAGTCTTTTAAAACCTTGTTTCAGATGTGCTCTTTGTGTGAAGTCTTTATAAATATTTATATAACCCTACTGAAGGAGAGTCAATCCATTAGAATGCTTTAGGCTAAGATTAGCAGTCGTGAAGCCTGTTTAGCCAGGTACAAGTTTACTTTATTTAATAACATTAAAGTGATAGTAAAAGAAAGCTCCTTTATCAGATAGTGGTAAGATCCATGAAAAAGGTTTGTTAATGTCTAACTATCAAATTATACTTGCCTCAGAATTCATGGAAATAGCAGAATAATTGTCTATTTGATTTGAGGCACATTAGTATGTTTGTTAATGTCAAAGCTGCTTCCCGTGTGTGCAGGCCCTTGATGAGGTCATCAACAGCCAGCTCTGCTTTCTTCAATCCCATACCTAATGGAGCAGTGCTGGTCCATTGTGAGATTGTGTCGCAGCTAATGCTCATTTTTTTCTTTTTCTTCTCAAATACATACTAATCCTGATTTTATGTTGTTCATGCAGAAGTATCCTGTGTTTCATAGTTGACTCATGTAGATATCCATAAAACAATGAGTATTTGCCACAGACAGCTTGCACACAGTAGAAGTGAAGTGAACCAGCATTAAGACAGTGATATGGGGAAACGTTGGTCTGCTGCTGGTCCAACACTGTTAGCAGGCTAAAGATTCTTTGTCACTGTTAGCTTTTAGGATAAAGAAAAAAAAAGTATATTTTTGCATAGTACAGACCTCTGGCAACATTGGAGACATATCTCCCAGGCAGAAGCATAACTGATCAGATCTATATAAAGGGTAAGTATGCTTTGAGTTCAGTCACATAAGGGACATCAGTGCATGTGTGGATGTCTATTTATGTTAACCATGCAACCACAGACCTCTGAAGCAACCATTTCCTTTAATGCTATATATATTTATTATCCCTGATTTTCTAATATGTTTTCAGAATCTTATATTCTATTGACAGTAATATAAATGAGAGGGTTATGAAACCCTGAAACCATTATATTGTAATATTTTAAGTGTACCCTTGAGTTGAGGATTATACAAATCTGAAAACATTCTTGCTATTTGTTTTCTTTTTGCCCTTGTATCTAGAATATGTTGCTCCCAAATTTCTTCTATTTCACTCAAAGAAAGAGGCTTTGAGAGGCAATTTTTGCAATGTGAATCTTCATTCCTTCTAATTCCTGTTTCTGAAATAAGAATTGATTAATGCAGTTCCTCAGTTCAGAGCCACTCCCACCACACACATTTTTTTAAAATTTTCTTTGGAACAAAGATATTCAGATCTCCTTTTCTATTTTTCTCTACCTGTCTTTGCTTCCAAAAGTAAGGCAGATTAACTCTCCTCTAAATGGTAGAATTTGGAATAGTCTTAAAGATTATGTCAGGAGGCCACAATCAATGTACTTTTATGGACCAAGAAAATGCAATAATGCTGAAACATTTCTTTGCACTCACAGGTTCAGGTTAGTTTGCCTTCTGCTGTGCTTCCCCTTTGCTACCCACTCAAGAACAATTGTAGGCTGTATTAGAAAAGCTTATATTTTCAAGAATAACTGTTTCCCTGTTTTATGTGCTTCTTGCAGCCCTAAAAATATAAATGCTGTAGACTGTTTTAATTTCATACATTTGACTTTTTTCCTTATGAACCTTCTGCAGACAATTCTGGAACTACTAACTACAGGTTTTATAATCGACTCCTCACTTAGTTGCTTTTGAGTTTTCTTCTGTTAACTGGGCTTTTTTTTTATTTTTCATTTGTATTTGATTCTCTAATTAAGGTCATTACATGAATTAAGTCTCAAAATAGCAAGTGCAGAATTTTAACTTTTAGTTTATTTACTTCAATTTCATTTTCTGAACACCTTGAAAGTGAGTTCACTACAATCATACTTCCAGGTTCTTCCAAATGAAAAAAAAAAAAAAAAGTTATTTTCATTTCTCTAATTCTCTCTCTTTTTAAACTGACTCTAAAATGTAGTAATTTAGTTTGTAAAGAGGAGATCTGCTATTTTTTGTCACCTTAGATCTGCACTTTGGTAGATAATGAGTAGACTAGACTAGAACTGCAGCAGCTGCTCTTGAGAAGTGAAAGAAAGCAGTCTGTAGCTGTGTAAAGGAGGTGACTGGGAAAATCTGAACAGTAAGCCCACTATCCCTTTTAGTTAAAATAACATGCCTATATATTGCTTTGAGCAGCAATGATAAAAAAAAAGTTGTAAAAAAACAAGAAAAACATAGAAAAGGTGAGACTGTTAACTGGATGGGAGGAAGTTAGAAGTGTAAAGCAGTTTATATTTGCATACCTTGTGGTATCAGAAAGGTACATCATCTTGAGTGAAATGAAAAAAAATTTAGATAATGCAAATATTTTCATTACAGAGAAGTTACACAGAAGGAAAACGCTCTCTGAAATCTTAGCATAATTCAGTTAAAGAAGTTTTATGTTTCCTGAGCACTTCAAGGTAACACACATTTGTGAAAGTCAGGGCCTTTTGTTAATTGTAATTCCATATATACCAGTTTAGTTAACAACAAATTCTTTGAAAAACTGCGTCCCCAGGTGCAGGTGGCTGGTGATCTCCTTATGCCTGTCTTAAAGTACATATGGGTAAATTTAATCCTATTTAGTATTGGAACATCTTAAAGTTGCATTTAAAATACAGCATTTCTGTGTAAGCCTCATTCATCAGAAGTTAACATATTTTTAATAGAAACTCCATGAGTGTTGTGTTTTATCACTGCATTTGTCTGACTAATATTAAGAAAGACTGCCAAAATCCTTTAAGTTTTACGTATCATCTCAGAGATAACAAAGAGGTCACACGGCAAGCCCTGCATCCACAGATTAGTTGCATTCAAAGAACTAAGTCATGTTTTTCATATAAATCATATGGAATGGCCCATTATGAACACCTTTTAAAACTCAAAAGGCTTTATGATTGTTAATAGCTTCTGTAATAGTGATTTACTGGCTAATTTGAGACAAAATATGTTGCAATGTCGGCTAAGAGAATGTGTTGTCCTATTTGCATAAATAATAGTATGTTATAGGTTGTGCACTTAAAAGCAAGTGGAATATCTATTACCTGAAATCTTCCAAGTAGATTTGACATTTCAACTTTTACTTATGACTTAAATCAACCTAGTTAGTGATAAACTGTAAAGTTGAATCACGCATTAATTTTTTTTCCCTGCATGTTATCCATCACTGTACTAACCTGTGAACTAAATGTAAGTTTTAACAGTGGTAATCACTCTGTAACTGCAATTCATTCAATTGAAGACCATCTTATTAGTGTAAAAATAGTTTGAAGCGACATTTTTATAATGACTGTGATAAAACTTTGATGTATCCTAAATGTGTGCAATGTAAGACATTTATAATGGCCTCAAGTGTAATATTAACACAGCCTTTTAATGCATATAAAAAGAGATCAGTTAGTTTTGATTATATTACTCAATATAGGCAAGATTCTCTTTTGGAGTTAAAGCATTGCTTTCTGGTTCTAAATGTCAAAATTAGTGAAATTTCAAGACAGTTAAATGAATTCACATCTTTTGAGATGTACTGGACAGGTAGCATTGCAAAGAGGATTTAGATATTCAGTCCATACATGTGATGGCCAATGTCACTTTATCCCTGCTGTGTACACATGGGCTCTGCTAGGGTACTGTGTCCAAAAACCTTCAAGAGTTATAACTGCCATGTCAGCTCAATTCTCAGCTTCTCTGTAGGAATGCTAAAGGCATAATATTCAAGCAATGAAAAGATATGAATACTGTCCATAACATGGATATTGGTCTCTAAAGAGTATTTCAATGGAACCTTGACCACTACAGATCTGGTGATAGAATCTAAATGGTAGATCAAGAGGTAAAAGGATGAATATCCCATCATCCTGTGTGGATTCTTTAATAGAATGAGATTTTCCACTTTTTTTTTGTTTGTTTGTTATTTAAAAATGTTTACATTATGACCTTGTAAATACTTGAAATTCTCACCTGAAGTGAGCAATAATGTTTGGTTTTTGTATAAAATATCTCCAAAAGATATGAAGTGATGGGAAAGATTATCAAACACTTCCAGTTCAAAGATTGTCTCATAACTGCATGACTCTATATCTGCTGCAACTTTTGCAAAACTCCACAGAATCTCTTCTTAAGATTCAAAATTTCTTTATAATCTTCAGACTTTAAGAATAAAAGCCCCTCCTGCCATTTGTTAAAAGCAAAGTGGTGCCTTAATGTACACTTACATTACTGATACGTGATTTTTCACTTGGAATTACATTATTACATTAATGTTTCTATTTGATCCTTCAAGTGTGTATCTTTTTCTCAAAATTTCTTCAGTGACCTTCTTATCGCTCACAAATTCAGCTTTTGTCAAAGATTTTCCCTAATTTTTCTTTTTTCTACCTATGATTAAGTTTTTTTTTAAGTAAACAAACACAAAATTCCATGTATTTCCAGGAAATCCATCTGTATTTGATAAGCCAGTAATTGCAGGTTATTTTGCACTTCTGTGTAAGATGATGAAATAATTAATCATATTAACTGTTTAAAGTATCCTTGTTAGATTTTAGATTCTGTATCCTTTAGATAAATGAACTTGCCTTTAAAATGGTTGCATAACAATTTCACTGAATAAGGTGACTTTGTGGTGGTCTGTAAGATAGTTGTGTTGCAGATGAGTGGGGGAAGAAGCAAAAACATTCTACTGAAAATAGTGGTTTTCTAAATGTATAGTGTGTCAAGATATCCCTGAAAGTGTGTTTACTGTTTAAACACTGAAGATTTCAAGGAACTGGCTAATTGTCAGATGGCTTTGTTATAAAAGTATATTTCTCAGTGATTTTTCTCTCATGGTAGAATTCATAACAGAATAGCTGCACTAGTCATTCAAACAATTATATGACTGAATTCTTTCAGAGTTCATAGTGCTTATTGTGTTGGATTTGTATGGCAGGGTTTTGGTAGTGGGGTGGTGCATAGGGGTTGCCAGGATGAGGTTTACTAAATGTCAAAACAAACTAGCATTATGGCATTATACAAGACATATTTTTGTTTGTATTGGCATTTTTAGGCATAAAATTCTTCAGTTTATTTACATTTTATGAGAAATATTTTAAACATTAATTTCATTTAACAATATTATAACTGTGTCACAGACTGTTGGATAATAGTTTAAGTACTTCTATACTTTTTTTGCTGTGCAAACCTCATAGTCTCTCTGTGAAGTAGGTAAGCTATCTGGAGATAATATTCCTGAGTTGAAGAGCTATTGTTCTTCAGAAGACTCATTCTTGGATAATGATAGAAGAAAAAAATTTCCCATAAACCTTTCTGTAAATCATTTGAGCAAAATCCACTATGCTTATTATAGGCAGTCTGTCTGATCTGGTGACGGTCTTAGTAAGCTGTGATGGGTCACTGGTAACATGTGGAGGTTTGATCGGAGTCAACTTTCAGCGTTAGTATTCTGCTTTCATATTCCCATATATGTGAGTAGTCTGAATTCTGTCTCAGGAGAGAAATAATTAAATTTACTTTCCCAATTAAGATCAGACTGCAGAGTAGCAATTGGCTTCAGAAAAAGCCTACTATTATTCAAGCTAGAAATTACTCTCTGTGGCCAGGTCTCAGCAGATAATTGGATATCACTATTTTTGGAGGGACGTGCTGCTCCTGCCTAGTACAGTATGGAAAGTTTCATACCTAATTTAATAAACTTGTAGTTAGGCTCGTCAGGATTCCAGCTATGTCCGTAGTTCAAAAGCTTTATATGTACCAATAAGAAATAATTTTGAGCTGAAACATCTTCCCCCCTCTCCCTGCCCCAAATCTCTGAGCAAGACATTACTGAAAAATAAATGTAAAACTTGAATGATATATTTGTGCAGAGACAACTGTAGAGAAAACTCCTGTGATTTTAGGATTGCTGGAAGAATTAGCTGTTATAAACCACAAAAACATGCACATATGGTGAAGAAAGCTCGAAAATAATGTAAAATCTGATACAAATAAAATGTGCATTTACAGATACATATTATTTAAAAATGTAAACTAAGGAATATAATTAAAAAAATCTAGTGTTGAGATAAAACCATTAACATTATACTGTTTCTCAAAGTTTACAGGAAAATACAAAGTAAAAGGTAATTTTTACCAAGAAAGATACAGAATTTCTGTTAAAATTTGTATGAACTTCCCATCTCATCACAGTAAAAAAATAATTATTCCATAGGTAAGAAATAACCACTGCGTGCTTCCCCAGACTTTCATCAGCTAAATGAGGTAGGTACCTAATGGTTAAGGACAGAAAAAAAGCAATATGAAACAAGATAAATTATAAGTCTTTAAATATGAAAAGTCAAATTAAGTGCATGTTCTAACCACAAATAGAATGCTAATGTATGTTCCCTATTAACTTTATGCTAAGCACAATTGCAGTGTGTTGCAGGAGATAACCTCTACAGGCTGATTAGGATTTTTTCCTCCCTTTGTCAAAGAGGGGACATGTACATCTCTTGAATGCAGTAAACAAAAACAGAACTTCCTAATTTCAGCAATGAAGCCCGGTTTAATATGACACAGAAAAAACCCCAGTAATTTAAGAATAATTCAACTCTCATTACTTTTTTCTTCTTTTATCTCTGTCCACATCCTATTCAGTGGAAGCTGAAGTGCATTCACAGTTTAGTTTCTTGGTAGATCAGCTTCCAATGAATTATTTTTCTGGATATCACTCTGTGTGCTTTTTAAATTTTTATTCAGACAAGGTAGATTGCAACTTGCAAGTTGTGTTATTGTGGAAATGCCTACAGTCTTCTATATAGTAGAAAGGTCTACATCTAGTGCACCATTAAATGATCTTGTTCTAATTAGTTCAACAAACCTGAATGCTATCCATGCCACTGAATCTGAAGCAGCAGTAGTTTTGACTTCTAAATGAAAGTCTATTTCTTTGGATCTGTATTTAACAAAGTACAAATACCTTTGAGTGTTGATGCCTTACAGGTTGAAATGTGGACTACAACAGTAATGAATATTTCTGTCTTGAAACAGCAACCAAATTCCTGTGACAAAACACAATATTCTTTTCAGCTTCTTCCTCCCATTTCAGTGTGTCATTGTTGTGTTATTGTGGAAATGCCTACAGTCTTCTTTAGAGATTGCCAAGTCAGAACAGCCTAAAACTTTCTCAGGACATGGCTGACAAGTCCTATGATTTATGAAGTGAGCAGCATGGGAGGGAAATAAAGTCTTAACAGCAAATTCTCCCTTTGACCATTTACCTTAACAGATACAATTTTTATGATAGTTACTTTATTATTATTTATCTCTGAAGCTGGTTAGAGATTAAAAACTTCAAGCAGAAAAAAAAAAAAAGCTATATATTTATGTACGTATGTATATTCCCAGCTCAAAAAATAACCTTCTCTGGCTAAAAGGGCAAGGCAAGAGTAGTACTGAGTAGCTGGTTTTCAAGTGGAAGCCTCAACTTCTATGTGAAATCTGCTCAATTTTTCTGTATGTTTGGGACTCTGATGTTACCTCTTGAAAACTTAATAATGTTAAGATGCACAGATGCAGGAACTGTTAAGAATTTATTTTATGTTGCTACTGTTCAACTCTTATGCATCAATATTGCTGGCAAATGTGGAATGGTTGCTGAGAATTTCTACATTTGTGAATATATGACAAGACACCTGGGATCTACATAGCTATTCAAATCTGTTATTTATGTTCTGAAGATGCATGCCGCTGTTATGGTGCTCAAGATATTAATCTCCAGAGTCAGTTTTCACTTTGTAAACTAAAATCATGATACCTCTAGTTGTTATATCCGTAACAGGGACAATTTTGGCTGTGCCTATATTGTAGTTTTGATTTGGTTTTAATTTGGGCTTTGATGTTTAAGCTTTGATCAAGTGAGTTTAGCCTCTAAGTTGTTCCTGGGAGGTGGGTCCTGCCGACAGATTCTGCCATAAACACTGCCTCTCAGCAGTGCCTGTTTCACATACCCTTGGTTGCTTGCTACTGTTCTGCCTAAGTGTATCTGATTGCAGGCATGAGATTTCACAGGATGACAGGAGACTCATCTGAGACTGGTGCTAGCAGTTGAGTGTCTTTAAATACCATTGGAGCAGAGGGTGAAGATGTGTGTGCTAGTCACAGATGAGAAGCAGTCATTTTCACTACCTAGCAGAAAATGGTTCCTCTCTGCACCCATGCCTCCTATGCTTTGTTCTAAACTAAGCAGATTTAAAGACACTGGTAGAGCAGAATGGTTGTTCCATTGACTTAATTTGGGAAGCAGGAATAGCAGCACTTTTTTCCTACCTGAGTTCAGAGCCCATTTGTATAATCATGGAATCATAGAATAGTTTGGGTTGGAAGGGACCCTAAGGGAAGATCACCTAGTTCCAAGCCCCCTGCCATGGCAGGGACACCTTCCACTAGACCATGTAGCTCAAAGCCTCATCCAACCTGGCCTTGAGCACTGAAGGTCACTCATCACAGTGACCTTCTTCCTCGGAAGACATGCATGTTGATCTCACTTCCAAGTTGGTCCTTTTTGTTTCAGCTTCCCATGGAGGTAGCAAAAGATACAATGTGTGCAGTCAAGCACTGATTTTATCCGAGAAGCGGCATCTTAAAGCTTTCTAAACATCCACAGTTATGACTTGCCATTTTGCCTGTCAAAACTCAGTATAGCACCATAGCCCTTACGCCCCACCATAACTTAAAGGGGCTTAAGCAGGGGAATACATCCTGGATTTTGACAATGTAGAAGCATGCAAACTGTGGCACAATCTGTGCCCAGAGGGGGTTCAAGTATACAGTACAGAAAAATAGCTTGTGTGTTCCTCCAGGGAAGAACTAGGGAATTACTCTTCTTTTAACCTAAACCAACTCACTGAGACTGAAAGAATATAGCCACTTTCTAGGTAAAGGTAGTGTAAGACAATTCTTAGAAAGGCATAGAACTGTAAAGGAACTGTCTGTAAAATGAAGACCTCAAAGAAATATAATCAAAATTAACTCAGAGTAAGGATAGTGTCCTGGTTTTTAGCTGGAACAGAGCTGGGTTTCTTTTTAGTAGCTAGAATAGTGCTGTGTTTTGCTTTCAGCCTGGGATTTGTTATGAGAGAAACACTGATAACACACCAGTGTTTTCATCTTTGTCGCTGGAAGTGAAGGACTTTGTGTTCTGTTAGTCTACAAGCGCAAGATCTAAGGGGGTGAGGAATATTTAAATTAATAAGCTAAATTGGCTTATTGGACATGCCAATGGGATATTCCATATCATATCACATCATGTCTAGTATATTAGCGAGGGTCTATTCCTCTTTTGGCTCTCTTTGGCTTTCACTCAGGCTCTCTCTCTTCTGGGATTGTGGTTTCGGTTCAGGATTGTCGCTCCTCCAGGATTGTTATCTGGGAATGGGCTGGGCTTGGTTGGTGGGTGGTGAGCAGTAGCACTGGGTATCACTCATTTCCATATTTTGTTCTTGTTATCATTATCACTACTCTATTAATATTATTTTAAGTTTTCCTTTATATCTATTATTAAATTGTCCTTATCTCAACCTATGAGTCTCCTTATCCTTGCCCCAAAATCCTCTCCCCTATTCCCTGGGGGTGGGAAGTGGGTGAATGGCTGTGTTGGCTGCTAGCCGAGGGCTAGCCCAGTGGAACTATCAGATATAGGTAGACAGTTGCATTTGACTTTATCATATCTTTACAGAAAAATATTTAAAACCTGTGAAATGAATCTAATAGAGAACAAAATTATAAAATGGAAGAAGCAAAAATGGTTACTCTTGCTTTTTTTTTTTTTTCCCCTTCCTCATTCCAGACTCTTGGCACATATTTAGTTGTTATCTAAAAAGCAATTAGATTACTTGTCTTAATGAATTAATCTTTGGTATTTTTTACGTGAGCTTTATACCACATTTCTAGTGTGTTCCATTCATTTTTTAGGAAGGTGTGTTTAGTATAATCTGTATTTATTTTGCATCTTTCCTCTGTTGAACTTTAGCCATATAAAATAAATGCTATGTTTATTATCCCCTTTGATTGCAGTATTTCAAGGACTTTTCCTCTTGGCCCTTCTCTTGGAGGCTCCTTTCCAAGGGTTCTTTATGTCTAGGTCTGTTAGACTTTATAAACTAGGATGAAATTATGTGTGTTTGACTTGCCTCTCTTCAAAGCAAGTTCACTTGTTTCTGGACTAATAATGTGGAATTTGGAATTGTTTTGATAAAAATTTAAAAAACTCTTACAAGGTTTGGTGCAAAATAGGCAGTGGAGTAAAGCTTTTTGGAAAGCAAGTTTGCCACAAAAATATGCACGTACATATAAAATATTTTTTTATTGTTGAAATCATTATACATTGTCAGATATGTGTATGACTGCCAAGCTCTGAAATTAAACTGTTTTTAACGTGTACTTTAAAACATTTATAACTGTATAATTTTTAGGAAATTTTAATTTTTTGTTGTGTGTTCATGTGCTTTTTAATTAACATCTCATCCAGAGGACCTCGACTCTTCCTTTATGCTGGAATGGCAACTCAAATGGTACTAAGAACCAAAGAAGCTGTAGCCACACAAAAATTAACTTCTGAGGAGAGTTATGAGCTGAGCTACAGAGCTTCTTATCTTGGTGTAACTCCAGGGGTAGTATGCTGATACAGTGTTTGCTTAGCCTAATTTTGGGATTCACATTTTAGGAATCTTAGGTTGCATTTACTATTTCAACTGCTTGTAAACTAGACTTAAGCATCCTCAAACAGCATTCATAGTTTCAGAAAAGAGGGGATGTGACTGTTTCCTGGAATAAGATTTCTTTTCCTACACGCTCTTTTAAGGGGCTAATATTAAGTATTCACTTTATGAGTAACTGCTCTTTCATATCCTAGGGCTTTGTGGTTTTACTATAAATTTTACTAAAATAAAAATAATAGGCACTTTTCTGCAATTTGGTGTTCTGCCTGTAAATGTGAATCAGCTACATCTGCATTTACTTTTCATTAACACTGAAGGACAGTGATGTGGATTGCAACTACAAAATCAGGTACAAATAAGGGAAAGGATCATTTTTATTAAATAGAAACATTAAAGTGATAAGAGTACAAATTGTAATAAAACCACAGTTGAATAAGTTTTTGGAGAAATCTGGAGGAATGGAATAAAAAAAAAAAAAAAAAAAGGAAATTACTGAAGCCCCCCCCCAAAATTACTAATTCCTTCTCTTCTTCCTCAAAAACTAGGTAGGTCTCAAAACCACATTTGAATTTAAGATTAATATCCAGTTTTGGCCTGTCAGAATCTACAGGGCAGTTGATATGCTGTTGGAAGCATAGGTGAGTTTAAATCAGTCTAGGACATTCTTTCTCTCAGCTCATACTGCATTGAAGAGAGAAGTGCATAGCTGAGCAACAGTGAAATACTGCTCTTGTCTGTAGTGCAGTACAGGTTGCCGTTCATTGCAATAGTTAGGCCTGGATTTACAGGGATGATGAGGCAGATTTTAAGAGGTATCTTGATAAGCTTGGAAATCCACCCCTGTTCCATCAATACCCATTCCAAGTCAGTGGGAGTTGTGTTTCTATCTGTCTGAGGAGTTACTAGGAATCTTGACTGGCATGTGTCTCAATATCCGTACGGATGTAGATCTTGGTAAATCAGAACATTCTCCTACCAATGGAGGCATGGTTGTGATGAATGTTATCCTCTATCAAGGTTGCAAGTGGGGTAATGGTTTGAGAAAAAGTATGTGAAGGTGGAAAAGCACTAATTTTAGTAGGAGGGGCTTCATGGCAGTGGTTAAAGAAATGATGGATAGTTCTTAAAGGAAAAGTTGTTCTTCTATTTTACACTGTTCTTCCAGATGCCCCAAATTTTCATTTCTTTCACATTTATCCCCCAAATTGTGTGCTATGCAGTCCTTTGAGACTCCAAGCTTTTAGGAGCAATGTTAAATTTTACTTGATATCTTGTGCTTAAAATTGTCCAAGCACTAGG
Organism: Antrostomus carolinensis; assembly: GCF_000700745.2. Lineage (NCBI taxonomy): Eukaryota > Metazoa > Chordata > Aves > Caprimulgiformes > Caprimulgidae > Antrostomus > Antrostomus carolinensis. The sequence continues at coordinate 39,823 of NW_010314414.1, forward strand.
CATTGTTGGTTTCCAGCAAAATCAGTGAAACCTGGGAATGCTTGGCAGGTAGTGTGTTGGAGTATGGAGTATAAAAGTATGGCATAGATTGTCTTCATATTTATTAGACAGATGTAGTCTTTTAGGATAAAAAACCCAAACCAAACAAAAAACCAACCTGGAATATTTGACAGTACAGATACAACTTCAGTGTGCAATAATAAGTATATCAACTTACAAGAAACAGTATGGATTTATTAAGAGTTATTTTACAATCAATCTCTGATGCTTTAGGATTATGAAATACTAATTTAAATTCCATTTATCAAACCTACTAAAATAAACTTAACAGAGGAATAGCAGCATTAAAGAGTTGCTTTCCCTAATCTTAATTTGGAGATTGCTATTTTCTTGACAAAGTGCTGCACCTGGCAAGAAAGTCAAATCAGCATTTGATAGATGTAGCCTGTTTGAAGGTATTAATGAACAATTTGAAATTACAGTCATTATTTACTTTATTGGAAACTTCTTAGAGAATATGATTTACGCAAATGACAAGCTTTTTGGTGCAGTATAAGACTCTAGAACTGCAGGCTAGAAACCAGAGAGCTTAGACTACAGAGAGTTCACTTAAAAGTCATGTTTCCAACATAAATTATATGCAGTTGTGCAAACATGTCAAAGTTTGGTAAATTGGATTTGTTTAATGTAAACAATCTTTGACCAAAATAATAACATAGCTTCAGAAAAAGACATTATGCTTCCACTTTCAAAAAGTTTGTATAACTCAATGCAAGAAAGAGGTCAACTGTAATTCTATGGAGAGCTATGATTTATTAGATCCAAACTCTGTAAAGCAAGCTCATAAACATGTTTTAATTTATTTTATTGGTCTACATTCTAGAGACAGTATTAAGACACAGCAACATAGATACATTCTTTTGCTTTGTAAATTTCAACAAATTGCTTGAACAGCAGTGTTATAATAGGTTCTATTAGAACTAACTGCTTAAACAAAGAATTAATTTGTGCAGGTGTTGGCTAGAAGACTGGAAAAAAAATATTAATAGCCATGCCTTCCAGACACAATAAAAAGTGGTGTGTGTAATTTTACTTTTAAAAAGGAATATCTTCAATGTAAAGGGGCACCTACAGTTGTAGCATCAATAAATATTATTTTTGTATGAAACAATATTATTGCCACTCTCCAGATTTCGGTGTGTGCTGGGAGCTATATAAACATGGAGCAGAAGTGGCAATTCCTTTCCCAATGAATTTATCATTTAATATGTTGACCTTGGGAGAATCTGAAATTTGCATGTAGGCCTAGAACTAATCCAGTTTGTATTTTTTAAAAAAGTTGTATAAATTTGTGAACAAGATTGCTGACATGGGCTTTTGGCTGAATCCCATGAAGCATTGAGTATTATAGCCCTAATCCAAAACATTACTGTGGCATATTGTAAGTAGTTCTGTTGATGTCTTCAAAAATTAATCTTATCCTAAATTCCTAGTTGTCTAAATGAAGGCTTTTCAAAATAGAAACTGAGGTGAATTAGTGAAATTTTATGATTGTTGTGGAATTGAGGAAGAATTATTCATACCAACCTGGTTCAAAAAAGTAGAGTCCAAAAACATGAGGCATTAAACAGTGGGTTCTTTACAAAGAAGTCTGTGTGGTGTCACAGTTTGCCAAAAGGCTGCAAAGGGGATTAGAGGTCAGTACATACCAGAGTAATGAGTCTAATCTAATCCCTGGAAGAAACATGCTTTCCAGCTAGAACTGGAAAGTTTAATTACATTTTGAATTATGCAGATTCAGGAGATATATTTTGCCATTAACTAGGGAGGTTGGGAAGGGGCTGCAAAGTGAAAAATCAGTTGAAGTTTGTTTTACTGTTTTGAGGAGGGAAGGAGAGCTACACCAGTCAAAAGAAGTCTGAGGTATATGTAGTGTCTTATACTAATATGGCCTCAAATGTCTGCACTGAATCCATCAGGATTCTTCAAAGCAGAAAAGGAACATAAATTCACATTGACCTTACCCTCCCCCAAAGCAAAGTTAAAACTCACCATCACAGTCCCATTATTAGTTAATGAGTCATTCATCTGCAAACCAGTGCTTAACTGTGACATGAGGCCTACCTTTTACTTTCCCTTTAAAAGGGAAGAAAATGGATATAGCTGTTCCAGTTTATCAGCAGTTGAAATGGCTAACTAGTATGTATTGAAGCATGCAAAACTGTGGGCTCAAAGTCAGTTTTTGTGTCCTCATTTATAGGTCAAATCACATGCAACTTTGCTTGTTTTTCAGTTCCAACTACCACTTGTGTGTAGATTCTCTAGAGAGAGCTTTGGTTTAAAAGGAAGAGAAAATACTGCTCTGTTGTTGACACTGGGGTAGCTGTCAGGGACATTTTGCCTTCCACGGAGGTCATAAGTTGTCACTGAATCCCATTGTTGGCAAGGAAGGGTCTGGTTTTCATGGCATTGCTATTTGTTTTGATTTGGTCTCCTCCTGGGTGCACAGATTATAGGCCAGTAAACCTCTCTTTCACTGACTAGTGTGGGAAGTTCCAGTCTCTCATAAACCTTAAATAAGTCGAGAATGCTGCCTTTTGGAGATTAAATTTCTCTGTGTTTTGCTGTGTTTTTAGCCCAAGGGTGCTGTTGACAGAGAGCAGTATTTTTATTCCCTGATTGCTGTCTCTCTTTATAGTTTTTTTTTTTGTGTGTTGCATTTTTCTGCATTAGTGGAGGTATCTGTGTTTGAAAAAGGATTATATTAGTCAAAACCTAAGACAGATGATTTGCCCCCTTCCCTTACTGACTGACAGGCACCTAAGCTGCAAATAATCTTTTGCAAAATACAGCCCTTTAACATCGTATTGAAAATTTCAGAACCAGAAGATTTAACTTTCTTAATACATCTAATTGAAAAGCTGTTGATTTTTGACAGTGCCAGCCAATGGTGGTGTAAGGTGCCTGAGATTTGCTGATTTTTTTTTTTAAACTAAACCAATAATTTTCCCCTATATTTTTATTATTTATGATAGTTTATAGTATTTACTGTGGTGAAGGCAAAAATGAGACTACCTTAAAGAGTTACCTTGAAGGCAAAAGAGAAATCATTGCTTTAAACCTGAATTTTGAACACTGTGATTTTGGAGAGGCAAACTTAAGCAGATTACCAATGTTCTATTGAGAATTTCCTGTAACATAGATATAACAAAGGCATAGCGTGTCTGCGTGGCTTTCAAGTGCTGAAAGAGAGTTTTTCAAATATTTTTCAAATACTCTGAAGGAAGAGTTATCAAATCTGAGCATATTTCCGTCAGATATAAAACTGTTTTGAGTACAGAGTACTTGAGCTGCCTCTCATGGCAGATGCTTGTGTCACATTTTATTTTTCTTCGGGAATAGCTTCCAGAATTTTCACAATCCTCTGTCGTGTGTTCCTCCATCCCAACATGCATCTCTAAGGCAGAACCGGTATGGACTTTCCGGAGAGCTATTTCCTAAGAACTTAATTGATAAAGTATTGAAGTGGAGTGCACTCTGCACTCTGATCAGAAGAATTTTTGTCCTGCAGTAATTCACAAGTTCACAGGTAAAGTTAAAAGTTACTTGCTGCTTCTCTTACAAAGAAAGCTGTCTGTTTGCCTGCCATGGAAACCTTTCCTGAGATTTCCTAGTTGTCAAGGATGGGTTCAGAGTTCATAGAGCTTTTTATTGTGCCCTTTTTGAGGGATGGAGGCTGATTTGCAGCACTATTTAAAGCAAAGATGCCAAATGAAAGTTCCTCGTTTTAAGTTTGTGCTTACACAAAGCTTCTTTGTGGGTTTTTAGGCCTGTCAGACTTGTCAGGCGTGGTAAGAAAAAGTATATTGTTTCCAGCACTTGGATTCCTTTCCTTCTGACATCTGCCACTCCGTAAAGATGATAAATTCCTGCCTCATTAGCCAGGGGTGTGGGATTACAGGCTGACAACACATTAATCACCAGCTTCTGTGGCAGGCTGACTAGCAATAGGCATTGTTAACAAAACTTTTCTAATATGTCACTCTTCTCTATGACAGCCTGTAATCAATCATCTTGATTGACAGTGCTGATAGATTACACTATTTATACTTTGTGTAATGAAAGATAGCGTTTCCACCTACTGTCATTTCTAGGCTAGCGATGGAGGATCACTGAATAGAAACAAACACAACAAAAAAACCCAGGCCTCAGCTTGGCATTGTGAAGTTAAGTCAGACAGCGTTGTAGGTCTTTTGTGGTAGCTTTCAAATGAAGTATGTTGTTGGGGAATCTGGTGAGCACATGCCTTTAAGTAACTCTTGAACTGAGTGTTTCTTTGCTGACTTTGTTGCGATAAGCTGTCAGGTCAAGTTCAGGCAGGTAGGAGACCATGTTAATCATATGGTGTGTATAGCTTCCTTTTTCCATCCTGTCTGTCTTCTCCCGCTGACACTTCCCCCCACCCCAGCCAAGATGAGAGATTATTTAGATGTTGATGAAGTATGTGTTTCATGATTTAGAAGGCAAAATTATACGTGTTTCCCGTAATTGTATGGGGTGCAGGGAAAGTAAACACAGGGAGGAAGTGCAAAGCCAACAAGCCAAGACACAATAGAATCTATGTTAGAGCTTGTTTGCCTTTTGAAACTTAGAAAATTAGAAACAAGTTCAGGTTTAAAGTGCATAACCAAATTAATTTGGTGTTTTGGTTTTGATATTTTTGTTTCTTGTTCTAGAATCACTTGATCATTACTTTTAATTATTCTTTACTTCCTGAAGTTATGTTCTTCAGCTGTAGTGTAAGATTTAACATCAACTATAATAGGAGGACAAAAATTTCTTGTAGCAGATGTCTGTTAGAGTGGATTTTTTTTTTACTCTTTTTGCTTTAATTTCATGTTGATTAAGTACAAATAAATGCTGTGTTAATGTTATTATAGTGGCTCAGTTATCTTTATATATCTTTATTTCTATATTTATCCTGAGAATTTTGTAATATTCTTTATCAGTAAATTTATTTCTTTATCTATCTATCTGTTCCTATAAGTATTTGTGTATTTTTTTCTCATTGCAAAGGTTCATGTGCACAATAAGAAACTTGAAAATCAACCTTTGAATTTTAGGAAATAGGAGTTGGAGCTTAAATTACAGTACTTGGGAGTTGAGCTAAATTTAGGCAGTTGGACAGGAGCAGGGGTGGAGAAGCTTGTCTAAACTTTAATCTCCCTGAGAAGAGTTTCATTGTGAGGCCACAATGATTAATGAGAAACCTGACCATCTGATTAAGCCTCTCTGTGTCACAGGACATGATTAGTAGGTGACAGAGACTGTAACAGTATCCAGCCAAGCCTTGTTTCTTTCACAACTCAGACTGTTATATGATTAATGTCCCTGAGGGCCATCTCCAGGTCAGGCAGGGAGAACCTGTCAGAACAGGTGGAAGTGACAAATTCTGCAGAAACTCCTTTTGCAAGAGAGGCAGCGTGCAAGAATGGATGAATGGGGAGGATTCCAGATGGGCTGGTTGACCTTTCTGTACTCTGAACAGACACCGAGAGCATCATGGGAATGAAACATAGTAAGTACCAAAAAACTGCAGATGTTCCATAGTTATTGAAGAATTATAGCATTGCCAAGTTGGGTTGGTAAAATGCACAACACATCATATTATTGCCACTGGTTTACGCTTTCTGATATGCTACGGGAGACTGTAGATCTCATGTGTGTGTGTGTATAGACTAGATAAAATACCACACACTCTGTTTTATGGCAAGAGAGTAAGATTCTTTGCTTCAGTACAGATAAGGCTTGATAGAGTTGATGCTTTAGTATAGCATTTTCCTGTGCTAGTATATATAATCTGTCTCATTCTCATCAATTCTGCTCCATTTAGGGCAAGAAAATCTTGGAAGTTAAAATAGTTTATAAAAATCCTCATTCCTTTTTATTAGGCCTTGGTGATCTAGTAAGGTATTTTATATCTTCCATAGTACTTTCACCTCTTGGGTCATAGGTTCAAATCGCCGGCTTAATTATCCTGACATGCTCTACTCTGCAGTATCACACAATACAGAACTAGCAAGGGGATTGCTAAAGTATCATCTTTCAGATAAATAGACCTTTTCATTTTATCATAGGAATGGTTTAAAATACCTTTGTAGTACTATAGAGGCAGAGAAGAGAATGTTAGCACTGGGATCCTTATGGAATTCCCTCTGCACATGGTTAATATTCAAAACAAAACTAAAAGTGAAACCAGAGAATAGGATTCCCTCACTCCCCAAATGAAGAAGTTTCTTCTGTGCAAATTTTATTGCTGTTATACTGTTGTTATTAGTGTTTGCTACTATTTTTAGCCATTTATAATCTTGCTTTCTTCAGCTTTTGTTTTAGCATATGCAGCTTATCTTCCTCAGTTTAACTGTAATAGGTTAATCTTCTTTTACATAATGCATGTTTTTTCCTCAGCCTTATATACCTTGGAGAAGAATGACTTCTTTCCATTTTACAGATGAAAATGTGGAGTGCAGAAATCTGATGTAATATGGTCAATCCAACACGAGTTAAGTTATTGTGCTTTTAAACATTAACATTGGGCTTTTAAATTTTATTGAACTTATTTAGACTGTATTTTCACCACTTTAAGGGGAACCATTCTGAATAAAGGCTTTATTTCTGTGGTTCTAAGACTTACTTTTTGTTCTTTGACACTGTTTAAGCTGTCAGAGCCAGCTTTGGGTATGGTAAATGCCATGTTCCCTTCAGCAAATCGTCCACCATATGCTATAATTTACACTTTTTGAATATTTATTGGCTAGGCAAAAGGTCATTTTTCAGTGTGGTTTTCCCAATATAGAATTAATAGCGGAAACAGACACACTTTGGTGGACCAGTGATTGGAGATGGCAAAGCTCTTCTGTGTGCATAGTCATAGAGTGGCAAATATAATGTAGGTAAGAATAAGCTCTAAAAGCTACAGAGGGAATGAACCAAAATCCCTCACTTGAATCCTCCATACTTTGAAGTCCAAGTCTGATTGATTTTTATTTTCTATTTTTATTAAAAAGTCGAGAAACACACAAATCTCTGGTAGCATTAAGATTTTAATAGCAATTTCAAGTACTATCTCTTACTGTGTTCCCACAAATATGATAGACTTTGATAAACTGTGACAACTTATCTTGTAAATAGTTTGCCTAGCTATTGTTTGTTTCAAACTTTGCTATCAGGTTTTCAAATTCTTGTCACTGTATATCCTTTCCTGTAGGCTGATCAGTAAATCAGAAAGTAAGCCTGGATATGAATTGCTTGTCAGATACAAGAGGAGACAAGACTGACATTTTAACCCTCTGTGCAAACCTGGAGAGAAATGAAAGCTATATCAGCAAGCAAAATGCATAGAATTTTAGTATGCAAAAGAGGTTGAAGAAGGGCATGATAATTTTAGGAGTAATCTGCTAATCCAGATGCAGAAAATCAGTATCATGGTGGAATAGTCCTAAGTGACCCAAATCCTTCAATGAGCTTTGAAAACCTTTGCATTTTTGAATGTGATTGCATTAGCAACTTATGTAATTTATCTCATACAATTCAGTGCCTGAGGTATTCTAGCTGAATTTAGAATTACCCTAATGATTCTTAGGAGTAGGGAGGTGCAGGTGTGCATCTGTTATATTTTGTAATACTCAGGTGAGTTTCTGTTGTTATCCGTAACATTAATGAAAGGTTAATATCAGTTTCCATAGAGAGTTGCAAGGATAACTCTGTTTCCTTAACTTGTAGGATGTGTGCTTATAGTGTGAAAGGATCTTGTGAAATAGTTCTAATGTATGATTCCAAGACTGATTAAGCATTTATGTGGAAGAGCACCTGCGATAGAATGGACTTCATCATCCAGAGAAAATGCAAGATGCAGCTGTAATAGAGTTAAAACACAAACCTATGTCTCTACAAAAAGATGCATTAAATTTTTTAAATCTAGTTAATGTAGTAGAGAGCATAAAAGACTGTCAGTGTTGTGCATACAACTTGTACAGTGATATTTCTCTCCAGACCTGTATTGAGCCTTGTAGACAACTGCTGCTGCATTGCCTAGTTGTGCCAGAGGTGTTTCTGGTTTTCATTTCAGTTATTTACTGGCAATAACAGGAGTGGGAGGAGGGAGAGAAGAATCATGCTTCTCAGTAGTGTAGCTAAGTACACAATTAAATTAATGGCCACCCTGGCTCCTTCAAAAAAGCCTGTTTCATTGAGGACTATCTGAAACTATGCAAGCAGGATACTTCTGACATAGCTGCACGGACAGGATTTGTGTAGAGCATAGAGCTGTCCTGGTATAACTGTATCTGTAAATTCCTTCTAGTACACACAGAGCCACAGTTTTTTACAAAGTCTGTGTGCATGATCAGCAGCCTCAAAGATACAGCTAAGTGTGTCTTGCCATTCTGCATTGCCACAGAAGATCTCAGTTATTCTTCACAACTATATCCATCTTTCCCAAGAGAGCATATGAACTGAAAATGAGTTGGCATTTTCATCATATTGCAGCTTGCAGGAACAGCATAGTGCTCCATAAACAGGGATGAACTACTTGGATACCCTGTAACCATAGATCTGAGTTCTATCTGAGCTGCTGTTGTGGAAGATGTCCTGGTTTTTGCTAGAATAGAGTTAATTTTCTTCTTAGTAGCTAGAAAACACCGTGTTTTGGTTTCAGTGTGGGATTTGTTATGAGAAGAATGCTGATAAGGTACAAGGCCATGGTGTTTGGGTAGTTTGCAAGTGCACAGGACTGAGGGGGGAAAGTGTAGTAGTTAGCAAAACCCAGAATTGACAGTTGGATATGCCAATAAGATAGTCCATATCATATTACGTCATGTTCAATATATTAACCAGGGCTGACTAGAAAGGGGGGAGATTCTCTCTGGAACCGCTTGGGCTCGCTTTTGCGGGATTACGATTTTGGTTTGGGATTCCTTTTCACTCCTCCAGGACTGTTATCGATGGGTGGTGAGCAATTGTACTGTGCATAACCTATATTTATATTATATT
>NW_010314415.1:0-14638 GCF_000700745.2 Antrostomus carolinensis
CTAGGTGGGTAACCTTATAATAGAAAGATATTATGTTCATTAAGCAAGACTTTCTCTCATGAACCCATGTTGGCTGGGACCAATGACTGCATTGTCTTCCAAGTGTTTTTTGATAACTTCCAGAATAATCTTCATAATTTTGCCAGGCACAGAAGTGAGACTTAGAGGCCTGTAGTTACCAGGGTCTTCCCTGTTGCCCTTCTGGAAGATTGGGACAACACTTGTCAGCTTCCAGTCAACTGGGACCTCTCCAGATTCCCAAGAGCATTGAAAGATCATTGAGAGAGGACTTGCTATGACACCTGCCAGCTCTTTAAGAACCCTCGGATGGATTCCATCGGGCCCCATTGACTTATAGGGATCCAGCTGGAGCAGCAAATCCTACACAGGTTCAGGTGTAGTAAAGAGTTTATCATTCTCAGAGTCATGATTCTCTAGCCCAGGGCTCTGGGGGTTCCTGAGCCCATCCTCGCTGCTGAAGACCAAGGTGAAGAAGGCATTGAATGTCTCTGTTTTGTCTGCGTCCCTGTTTGTGAGGTGACCATGCTCGTCAAGTAACAGGTCAATGTTATTCCTGGTCTGCCTTTTGCTATTAACGTATTTTAAAAAGCCCTTTTTATTGTCTTTCACAGTATTAGACAGCTTTAACTCTAATTGAGCTTTAGCTGTCTCGCCTACTTGACCTCCAGCATTTTGGAAGGGAGCTTATAAACAGGAGGGAGAACAACTTTTTACACGGACAGGTAGTGACTGGACAAGCAGTTTTAAACTGCTGTCCCTGCAATCCTCCATTCCAAGTGAGAGGCTCTGGCACTCCCTGCAGCCAGGGGCCTGGACAGCTGCATCTTTACATGGGACCTCTGTCTTAGTTGCCACATTTCTTTTGCCTACAGCTTTTGGCCAGGTTACAACCATGGCTGTTCATGCCTGAGTGACTAACAGCTCAGAATTCTGTGACATCTCCAGAAGACTCACCAGGCCCTCTTTGTTCAACCTTGATGGACTATTTACTCTCCTGATGGCATAAAAAAACCCTGAGTTTTGTCGCTCTGCCAAACTGCCGCGGGGACGGTTCGGCTAGGGATGTTGATTGCAGTGATTGACCGTAACAGTGACTGATGGTAACGGAGCCCTTGCACGCGCACCCCGCCTGTGCGCACTGCCACCCCACATCCTGGTCGCTCGCGCTCCCTGGGGGCTGTTTAAATCTCCCGCGGTTGCCCCTGGCACCGCCCACGCCGCATCAGCCCCCCTGGTGAGATTGGCTGCACCTGAGGGGACTCTGTCCCTGGCCCCGGAAACCTGCACTTTCCTCCTCGAAAGCACTCGGCTGCGGCACTGAACGTTGCCATCGCTGTGCTCCTTGCCGACTTTAGGTTTAACTACTTTGTTTTTTCTGTAGCTCACGAAGTAAAAAATAAAAATGAATATTTATATAGGTTCTTTTTTGCTCACACTTCAATACGCTCACACTTCAATGAGTTTGTATCAATTTCCATTGTTCTCAATCAGTTTATGAAAGTCAAAACTAGTCCCAAAGAGATCCTAGATAATCATATGTAAACAGTTTTTAAATCCTGGTAAAATTTATAAGTTGTTTGTGCTTTTTAATTAAAAAAAGAAAACAGTTATTCTAAGATTTCAATAGAAAATTTAAAAGTAAGCTGAACAAAGGTGATGCTTTTCTGGTGTTTCCTTTCTTTTAAAACATGAAGCGTCTTATTCAAAGATCAATTCAGTTATTCATACCTTGGTGTTGTCTAGCACACCTGCTTACTGCTGTGCAAAGAAACATACAATTGACCTGTCCTTGACCCAGGTCTGCTTTCGCTGCCTAAGGAGATTTGAAGCTATTTCCCTGCTTTCCCTGGTGGGTGCTAAGAGCATTAGGGTAGAGAAAGCATTTTGGTGGTGACTGTTAAGTGATCTCATTCCCTTCTGTTGAAGCTGTTCCACTTTCATAACATATTAAACATTCACTGGGCTACAGTGAGAGCGAGAAAGAAATGGACCATAATTACTCAACCTGTTGGTTAGGGTACTCACTACACGCTCCAGTAAACACATCAAATGAAAACCACCGAGAAAGCTCAATGCAGACGCGTTAAATGTCAGATTTACCAATTTATAGTTGAGCACCTACATCTTTTGGATATCTAGTCATGTTCCTAATGTCTCAGTGAGAACTTGATTATTTAATGAAAAAAAATGGAACAATTCCTGTAGAAAGTTCTGAGAGTTCCTCTACTTCACATTGCTGAATAACGTGTAGCTAGGGCATCTTTCCAAATACATGAAAGCAAAGTGGCTTTTTGATTCATTGGCTACTTACACCCTAGCTAGGAATCTCCTTTCCTAATGGGAAGAAATCTGTCCTTTTAGCACAGAACAAAACAGAAAAGTTTGTGAGAATGAAGAATAAAGATATATGCTCCTTAGCATATGCATTACCAACATTAGGTAGCATTTTATGCATTTGGTTAATATTTTGTAGCTCATAGGTATAGGTACCTAGTTATCTTTAAGCAATTTCACTATCTCCTTTTAATATCATGACTTTCAGTATATAAATGGAAAATAAAAAGCAAAATTTATTTTTGTGGATCTAGTAATATCTGCGCTTTCAGATACATATTTTAGAAGGCCATTTTTTATTTTTCTAAACAACTTTTGTTTGTCAGTTATTAAAAGGGGGAAATGATAGTCACAATCCAACACTGAAATAACTGTAAAAATGCATTTTTGGCTGTGGAAACAAATGGTTTTATATTTATGACATTGTGTATGACATATTTCTGCTCTTTGAAAAATGATAAGATTTATTAGATCATCTTTTCTGTGCTGACAATGTCTTATATATGTTTAAAAATACAGATAGTAGAAACTGTGCATACCAATACATAGAAAAATCTGATAAATAAAACAAAAGCTCCACCAAGAGTATGATTGCAGCAGTATAAAATGAAAAGGTCTCATAACAACATCAAATTGATAAAGGTTCATTAATGGTTTATCGTACCATACTAAGTCATAGACCACCTGACAAGCATATAGTTAAAGAGAAGACAGCTGTGAAATGCAACAAGCATTGTAGCTCACTACGAAAGCACTTTTTAAAATAAATGAGGTAGCAAATAGCATATAATATAATGAATATGAAACAGCACTAAACAAAAATTCAGAACAAAGCTACAACCACACAATGGTTTGAAAAGCTTCCTATTATATAGACAATATTTATAAATCAAATACAGTCATACAGCACCAACATGCCATAGAAGGTAATTTGCTTGCAGAATGAGATCCACATAGAAGGTGCACCATGATTTGTCACACTAGAGGAAATTATGTCTGTGACGAATGGAAAGGTAAATTTGAAGTATCATCTTGTCTGGATTCATCTCTGTTGTTAATGCATGAAATGGAAAATATCTTCCAAAATGGTAGGAGGAGAAAGTAAATAAAATGCAATGCATGATCAAAAACATTTATACTATCTTTTTAGGCCTCTTTTACAACACATTAGCACAACAATTTTTTTCCAACCATTCAAGCCAAGGGAACATATATATACTCTGTGGTCTTATTGCTTGACTCAGAAAGCAGAAAGGATCATCTTTGTATCTTAAATTAATTTACCACAGGGGAAGAAATCCCCTTAGAAATATGGGATATTTTTAGTCTCTGGGATACTATTTGAAAATTATGCAGATAGCTTTGCAAATAATGAGTAGTTTAATGCACTAGATTCTATTTGCCATCTAGAGAATCCATAAGTCGAGCTTCTAGGGGGAGGAGAAAAAACATAGTAGGTTATATGACAGGAAGTGGAACAATATTGCCCATGGAGGTATGAATGTAATCAGCTGTACTGTTTCCTTCAGAGTTAGTAGGGATCAGCCAAAACACACATATAGCTTGCAAGAGATATTCTAGTATACAAAGTGTGACAAGATCTTGGATACAGGTATTATAATCTGTTCCAACGCAAATGTGTGACACTGTATGTTCCAAAAAGCAAAAAGAAATACATCTGTCAAGTAATAATGGAAGATTCTAGGAAGAAAAAATAAAGAAATATGCAAAAGAAAAAAATAATAGTGGAGTGAAGTTTCTAAATTAGAAGGAGAATTTCTTTCTGGTAGCTGAGAAGTACAATACAAACAAGGAAGTAGTACAACAAAAAAAACTTAACTGGCCTGTAGTCACAATAGGGAAAATAACAGGTATTCCTTCCAGAAATGCTGTGGTAGCTTTATTGGTCTCATCAGACTTTATGAAGAACTCTATCAGAACTTACATTAGGTAATAACCTCTACACTCACAGAGATACAAGAGAGGTGTAAGCCCTCTGTTGGCTGCTCTTACTCCCATAATATATTTGTGAAAATGTAAGCAAACTTATACACTCTCTGATAGTCAGAAAAAATATTAATAGTGCCATGCTTCTTCTTTAGGATTTACTTGATTTTAACTGTCTTACAGTGCTGAAAATATACTACATTGTACATCAAATTTTCAGACACATTTTCTTTACTGAAGGTATGAATTTTGGCTGCAATGTAGAGGAAATATAAAGCAACACACAGAAAACAAGACTGTCACTTTAAGTGGTGCATGAACTACCTGTTTATCTATATCAGCTGTGACCTAATGGTGATAGAATTAACAGTTGAGTACAAGATGACACACTATCTGGAAAAGGAACCAAATTGTACAGATTAACTGTTTAGTACAGAGTAAAGGATAAACTTGAGAGACTAAAACAGACTCTGAGGAGTAGTTAAACTGACATAAGGACATGCTTACTTGGAATCATCTAGATAGTAGCCTTCCAAGGTACATGGTAAGTACAAGAACCACACATGTCACATTGCCATTGGAACTGATAAAATAATTAATCAATTAATAGATCATAGAATCCTAGAATGGCTTGAGTTGGAAAGGACCTTAAAGATCATCTAGTTCCAAACCCCCTGCTGTGGACAGGGTTGCCAGCCACTAGATCAGGCTGTCCAGAGACCCATCCAACCTGGCCTTGAATGACTCCAGGGATGGGGCATCCACAACTTCTCTGGGCAACCTGTTCCAGTGCCTCACCCACTTTCTGGGTGAAAAATTTCCTCCTAACATATAACCTAAATTCCCCCTCTCTTAGTTTAAACCTATTTCCTTTTTTCCTATCACTATCTGCCATGCCCCGCTCTCCCTCCTGTTTATAAGCTCCCTTCAAGTACTGGAAGACTGCAATTAAGTCTCCCTGGAGTCTTCTTCTCCAAGATAAACAAGTCCAGCTCCCTCAACCTTTCTTCATAAGAGAGGTGCTCCAGCCCTCTGTTGATCTTTATGGCTCTCCTCTGGACTGACTCCAACAGCTCTACATCTTTCTTGTGTTGGGTGTTCCAGGCCTGGATGCAATACTCCAGGTGGGGCCTCACAAGGGCAGAGCAGAGGGGGACATTCACCTCCCTTGCCCTGCTGGCCACCCCTCTTTTGATGCAACCCAGGATACAGTTGGCCTTCCAGGCTGCAATCACACACTGCTAGCTCATGTCAAGCTTCTCATCCACGAGGACTCCCAAGTCTTTCTCAGAAGGTCTGCTCTCAATGAGTTCTTCTCCCAGTCAGTACAAATACTTGGAATTGCCCCAACCTAAGTGCACAACCTTGCACTTGCCTTTGTCGAACCTCATTAGGTTCTTGTGGGCCCAGTTTTCAAGCCTGTCCAGGTCCCTCTGGATGTCATTCCTTCCATCTCTTGTATCAACTGCACCACTCAGCTTGGTGTTATCAGCAAACTTGCTGAGGGAAGACGTGATAGATGTGTTAGGTGGAAGGGTGGAATCTGGAGAAAGCTAACAGTTACGGCATCAGTTTTCATTTTCAACTGATTTCATCATTTTCCCTGATTAGAAAAAGATGTTTTGGCTTAGAATGAGTGGCTATGTCTTGTAAATATCTCCTCACGTCAAAACGTGAGGTAGCATGTGAAAAAGGAGTCTAATCAGTATTTGTCCTTTATTTGAGAAGGAAAGATGTATTTGTTCTACCCGACTATTTTATCAGGCATCTAGTGAGAATGTCCTATACCAGACAGGCTGGATGGGATTTGCTTCAGTCAAACATCTGAACTTTTCACCTCAGGCTCCCTGAAAATAAAATAGGAATTGTATAAAATAAATATAATACAGCTGATCTGTTTTAACCAGCTACTTTATGATGAGATGAATTGTGTCCTAGAGCAATCTGTTTCTCTGCATTGAGATGAGAGACTAACTCAGATGTGGACTTTTACAAGTTAGGTCTTTTATTGGGCAAGTATAAATAACTCTTTGAGATGTACATTTTCAAGAGAGCTACAGATTCATTTTTCTACCAGGCACAATATTAACCTTTTTTTTGTTATTGTTTTGTTTGAAAAAGGGGTAGCTCAAGTTTCTATTTCTTTCACTTTCTGTAATCAGATCATTTGGGAACAAATGCTACATCACTCAAGTTAAAAGAACAGAGATCTACAGTCCTAACTATTCTGATATGCCCTACCACTACTGCAAGCAGAACATGATATTACATACATTCTGAAGCAAAAAATTGTGTACATTGAAGAAAAGATGAGGTGGGGGGGAGTGGGAGGGGGAAGCTAAGGAAAAAAAGAAAATGTCCTTTTCTATAAACCTTCTGAAAAAAATGTAGCTCCTGATAAACTAGCAAAGGATTAGCCTGTTGTCTGTAAGCCATGTGCTATGTCCAGAAATTGGAAGTAACAAGTGCTGCAAATTCAATTTAAATCATTTGCAAACATCAGATTTCAATGATTTTGAAACTTTGTAGTCAAAGCTGACTCTGGGCAGCCTGCTGCTTTAGGCAATCTTCAGCATCCCACATTTTTAGCTGTCTCAGTTAACTGTATATTTTGACTTTATTTCTGATTTTTTTCCAATCAATTAAGGCTAATATGTGCTCTTTGAAGATTTTTTTTCCTTTTTTTCCCCCTGTTTCTCTGACAATAGGATAATCTGTTAAATCCTTTCTTCCTCTTTGTTTTCCATGTAAGTTGTTTTTGAAGAGTGCAATTTTTCATCATCTTTGTCTTTGTCCCACTATTTCTGTTTAGCAACATCTTTTTGCCATTTAACATCTTGGTATCCAACAATTTATTTGTTCCAACATTTTAGTGTTATGTGTTGTGCTTCTACCATCTCAACATTCTCTTTCAGTTGTTTTCTTGCTTCTCTTTTGGTCCTTCCCCTTCCATTCACAGCTCTCTTAAATGGCCTATCTCCTTAACTAAGTGTTTGCATACACTGATATGATCAAACTTCCCATTCTCTAGTCCACAGACACTAAACTCCTCCCCTTGAACACACATGCACCTTGAACACACACACACACACACACTCCCACAGATAAAGATTTCTGATTTAGGCACACAGTGCAAACTGAATTCAATTCAATACAATATTTTTTGTTCAGGTTTTTGTGGGTTTTTTGTGTTTGTTTGTTTTTTCCTAACATGACAGGACAGGCAGGAGTTGTCTCCTGCTTGAAGAACAGGAGCCCCAGAATTTTTTTCAGAGGTGCTTAAAACACTTTAGGTATTGCCTCAGAATGGTTTTTGGCAAAGATTTCAGATATTTTATTCTGCAAAAATAAATATTGCCTTGAGTTCCACTACTGTGTCCTGTTGGCTTCACAGCATCCTGTCCTCACTTTGCATATCTCACATATTCACATCTCAGATATTTCATTTTATATACTTTCATTCATTCACCTGCTTATGAAAAAAAAAAAAAAAAAAGGTAATTCCATCAATGAACACTAGGACATAGACGATGTCAGAACAACACTGGAGACATGGTATGACTTTTTTTATTATTATTATTTTCTTGCTTTTTTTATGTGTGTGTTTTTTCTAATACACCTTTATTTTATACCTTTAGCTATCAAAACTTGCATACCACTTATTTGTGTTTTCTGCTGCAGTTTCAAGGTTCTTCGTGTCTCTGTTTAGTTCTGCTATACTGTAATTTTTTCAACTTATTTCTCTTCTCAATATCCACATTCTTCAAATTCATGAGGTCCCACAGACATTACAGCTTAAGTAGCACAGAAGTCCCACTTACCATAACCAGCTTCCTTATGTGATTCTTCAGGTGGAACTCCAGAGCAGGGACATCCTCCTGCCTTATCTTATTGTTATGTCAGCCACCATCTGCCTTCTAGTCCTGCTCTTCCCTTAATAGTCTTAATAACCCCCCATTTTTTAGTTTCTTCATAGCTGATGTTTTAGTAATCTTGACTCCATGCTGTTCTATCTTTTCAGCTTGCTGGCTGCTTGCCATACCTATCTTTCCTCTTAATTCTTGCAGAAGCTGATGTTAGTGATGCTAATCAGGGTCAAACATCTTATTTGCAAAATATAAAATTTTCCTTAAAATTGTCATCCTCTATCTCAAAAGACAATATTTTCATTCTGGTGTTATTCTTTTATCCATCAATTTCCTGTCATGTCATTAACTTGAAAGTTCACTTAGAGCCAGCCTCTTGCTTACTAGTGGAAATTAGAGATGTTCTGTCCCAACTGCAGTAAACAAATATTGAAATTCTCCACGGTCTCTGCTTGGGTGTACTATGCAGCAAGCTAGAGCTAAATTCTTAGTCAAATGCTTGACATTCTGCAGTGCTCTCAATGTAAATGCAGGATATGCTTGGGTAGTTTCAACAACAGTTCAAAATACAGTTTCTCACTGAATGAAAAACAGGAAGTGGTAGTACAAACTACCTATCACTGCTTTGTTTATTTATTAATTAATTATTTTTATTTTCTGTCTCATATTTTCATTTTTCCATTTTTCTATAATATTCTTAGTGAAAACATTTACTTAATTACTGAATATATAAAAGGATAAAATTTGAAAAATAATCAAAACCTCTGCTTTTCTGTCACATAAGAATAGGAAAAAATAAACAAACAAATAAAACAAAACAAAACCCCATTTTTTTTTCTTTTCTACAATGATCTATCTTACTTTTAATTTGGGGGCATGAAGCAATATTTTTTGGTTATTTTACTTAAGCTTGTAGGTCCAAAACAACTAGGAAATATCTTTTTTTTTTTTTTTTTAATAATGAACAGTAACAATAGAAATCTAATGGGACCTTCAATCTAACCAACCTCAGTTTTGACATCAGAGCTAAAAAGAGTTGGCAATATTGTACCCTTGGTTCTGGTAATCACTGTCTCAATTGTGTAATATAGCTTGGGTTTTCTGGCATCAAAAGTATGATACAGGCTTCTCTTTTTATTTAGCACTTTGAAGGACAATGAAGGGTGGTTTTAAGTTTATTGATTTTGTTTTAGTTTTTTTATGCCATGGTTGTAATTTGGAAGAGTTTTTTATTGATTTTTTAAATATAATTGTGTGTCTATCACATAAATTTCCACTGCTCGCACTGTTTACTGCCAATTAACCCTGTGTTAAGTCATTATAAAATAATTCCAGTTTTTGTTGGTAGGTTATGCTCACATTATATAGGTATAAATGACTACCAAATAGTGCAAAACTCTTGAGAATTTGACTTTTAATAGTCAGAATGGGCATTCACATAAATGGCAAACAAGCCTGAAAAGGTAAAATGAGAAAAAGTAACAAAGAAAGATTCTACTCTATGACACTTACAGACTACCAAATGAGAAAGATGTTACAGAAGCACTCTAGAGGGCAATATGTTAAAAAGCTGGATTTTATAATGTCTCTGGAAAATAAAAGACAACGCACGGAGGAATTTGGGACAGTTTATTTAGTCAAGAGGTAATTAATGGGCAGAATGGACTGCAAACAGTTACCCAAAACTTCCAATTATGAGCACATACATAAAGCCTTTAGACAAGTATTTGCAAGAGGAAGACATTACAGCGTGTAAATTTTCAACAGATTTAGATGGGCCTCAAAATATTATTTCATACTGCAGTATTATTTTAACAATGGGAAATATTTTCCCACTCACTCAAGCTAAATTAACCCATGAGTACACATTTTATTTCCAAGAAGGATTTTCAAGGTTCATGGCTTCTTTGATACTGTTAATAAAAAGCCAAATTATTTTTACTTTTTTCTAGCATCAAGAGTGCATCCACTACTTATAACTCTGTTTAAAACTCTGGCAGTCAATCTAACAATACAGTTAAAGAATCCCATCCTACAGCCATTTCCTAGGTAACCATCCACAGAAATAAATTCCACACAGTGGGAGAAGAAATGGAAACATTCACACTCTTTATGCCTTTCTGATACAATTTTTTCCACCACTATTGATTTTGAATTTAATTTTTACTCGTCTGATTTGTAGTTGTAATATGGCCTTTAGTCTATAAAGAGCTTGGAATGAGGCATCACAGTTTTATTAGCAAAGCATATAGGACAATCAGATTATGCTCAGATGTGGAATTTTTCGTATGCTAAAGTAGAAATGGCAATCATAACTTCTTGTAACTGTCAAATACAAGGATTATAAAAAAGAAACCAAGCCAAATCCATAGATATTTAATTGTCATGGCACACATCTTTCCAGTTTAATCTTAAAAGGGAGGAGTACTTTGTACTTACCTCCAGAAGAGTGATAGTATGCAAGGTCTGATAATATGTGAATTTTATTGTTTTATTAATTGCAAAACACTCTCCATTATGCTGACAGCAGGACTGCTCAAAAAATTTCTATATAGCTCTAACTACCAGGTTAAAGCCACACATTTATCCTAAACTTCTACACAGTCCATTACCAGCAGTGCTTCTGCTTGTTTCAGCAGACCTAATTCTAGGTTTCAAAATTTTGCTCTGCATAGAGTTTTTCTTTCTCTTCCTCTTAAATCTTGTTTCTCTGTAAACTCTAGGATATAGGGAGGAAAAAAAAAAAAAAAAAAAAAAAAAAAAAGTGAGAGAGGCCCTCTCTAACCCCCCCCAAACCACAGTCCAAACACAAGAAGCCCTTGAGTATACTGTTCCCTCACATACAGGGCAACAAAACCAAACCCAAGAATCTTCCTTCTGCCCATGTTACTGATTAAATTTTAGGCTGAAAAAGCAGTGGTGTTATCCTAGAGCTAAGAACTGAAATATCATTCAAGGAACCTGTCACCAGAGGAAATAACCAAGGAGTAACAAGAATAGTTAATAAATATTCCATCTGAGGCTTGTGTAGCAGCTATTTTCTGGGTAGTGGCTACTTTTAGAAATGAGTGAATAACATTGACTTACTTGTTTTGGAAATAAATGGGAATATGAGGGATGGAGGAGGGATATTCATAAGGGAGTCATGATACATGGGAAATAAGTACGTATGACTCAAACCAGGAGCGAAGTAGCCTATTTATGCAAGCAGCTACCTATTTCACCTTGCATTGAGAAGACTGGGACTGCCTGAATGGAAATCCTTCTTCTGCACCTTCTATTTTCACAGGCCACTGCTCTTTCTCCTGACAGAGAAGGAAGGGGTCTTGTGTTTGTACATGTCCTCCATTTCTCCTCCTCATCTCACCCTCACCACTGTGGAAAGCAAAGCAGAAAACCCTGAAGTCTCTCAGCCCCTCTCTCCTGTTTTCCTTTTCCTTCTCCTACAGTAAGACCAGAAGCAGCCCTAATCCCTCCTCCATGGTACTAAAAAATATTCACAGACTGTTTCTGGCATTGAAAAAAAATCTTAAAGGGCAGCAGATAGTATGATCAAGAAAGAAAGAAATCTCTGCAGAAGGGTTTACAAGGATGTTTGGAAAATAAATACTCACAATCACTGATATCCTTCACTCCCATGTGCATCCAAACCCATCCAAAACAACTTCTTAGAGGCCTGTCATATTAGAATAGTCTTGAAATGCCATTATTCTTACAAAGACTTTTTCCTATGCAAAGCCTGATCCTTACTTTTCCTTCAGGGTCATTCCCATTCATATGTCCCATCTGTAAAAACCTATCTAGTCAGCAATACTGGGAAGCACCGAGTGACTCTGTAAGTAGTATAATGGGTAGAAAAGTTCTACATATGAGCAACAATTGTGACTAGGTCCACCAAACAAGAACAATTTAGAACAGGGATTTATACCTATCTGTTATACATTCACCATTTACTTAATCACCCCCTTTGTACTTTTTAAGAAATGACAATAGAAGCAGGCATCCTCTGCTCTGTTGGGAACCTGCTATGAGGGCTTTAGAATATACTTGTTAGTCTTATTTAACTAGGTTTAGATTCACTTATTTTTTTAAATAATAATGATAGCTTCTTATGCTTTTCTTTGTGTTTTTTTTCTCATCCTTGAAGTTCTACAAGTGTGCATGACTACTTTAGCTGAGTTCAAAACATGCTAATTATCCACATAAATTCAGGTTTGTTTGTTTGATAATTGAATCACTCACTCAATAACAATAACACTGGGAATGTCACAAGAAAAGACTGCAGTGTGTTGGCAGAAAGCATTTACAAATCAAACATCAATTTGCCAGGTGTTTGACTTAGTATTCTTCTGTTATTTTTAATCTAATTGACCTTACTGCTTTTGATTCTTCAGAATCAAATGTTCCAGGTTGTTTAGAAAGTTCAGGTATGATCTGAGGCTTCCATGTCTATTTCATGTCAGTGTCTATTTTAGTCACAAGTTTTGGCATAGTCCTTTGCATGTGTTTTTCTGCTCTTGATATTTCTAAAGTATAAACAGTAAAAAGTTAATTACAATTATAAAATATTCTCCAACTCTGATTTATTTTAGAATTTTAATGTGGGAATGTTTTATATTGTACAAAGTTGCAAATGCTCACTCACTAACTCTCAATTGCATTATGGTGGTAAACACATTTCTGAAAACCATCTGCTTAGGCCTTACTTTCCTCCTAATCTGCCCATCTGAAATTAAAATAAAGATAAAAATAAGGAAGTTAAGATGAAAACTGTCAGGCAGTTGAAGCTATAATTCTACTCTGTGTTGTATGAGTTGCTGCTGTGTTTACTGATGCTGCAAGGAGACATTATACAATAATGCAGAACTAATGCAAAGTATGTGCATTTATTCCTATATCAACACGGCTGTATCTAGTTAACATTGGTATCTTTCCTTATAAAAAGTATATATACATGTATATATATGCACAAATATACATACTTGTTTTAAAAACTTCAAAATATGAGTTGTATACTTTGTTCAAAACTGAATAAGTTGTTCAAGTTGTTCCAATATGAACACTTTCAGATTCACATTTTATACATTCATATAGTTTTCATCCTATAAATTATTTACTCAAATCTTGTTTGATCTTTTGAGGAGTTTTATTGTGTATCTCTCATCTGTTTATTTCCCCTAATTTTTCAAAATTTTAACATTTTCTGGATTGTTTTCCATGACAGCATATACTGGTAGTAGTAATAGTATGAGTGTGAGTAACTATATCTAGAAATCAGACTGTTTCAGACTTTCAGAAGATGAGAATTCTGCACAACTTGTGACCCACATCTGTATAGTGTATTCTTATTAATGCAGCTCCCTGAAATTCATCCAGTTGTGGGTGACTGATCTGCATAATCACTGTATATTTAATTAACCATGGGAATCTATGCCACGTGGTCAAAGTTCAGTGTTGTAAGAACACTAGAAAAAAACTACCACTGTTATTAACACATGAAAAAATACACAAAAGTTATGTAACCAAGCCTAATGCAATTCAGAAGTGACTCTTTAAAAGTTTCTGCCATTTGAAAAGCTTCTGCTGGTTGTTGAAGACAAGTTGTCATGAATGAAGAGCAGAGTATCAGTATGGTGGGCTTGCCAGTCCATTAGTGCAAATTTCTAATTAATTCAGTGCATGAAGAAAAAAGTGTTTCTGATAATTGTTCAGTTGTGCTATATGTCTGTCTGCCCTCTGCAAAATGGCAACTTTGATATGTTTTATCTTGTCCTTTTCTTTCATTTTCAAGCCAGTGATTATCTCATCTAATGGTTTTCAGTATGAATCTCTACAAGAAAGAGCGTCTTTGTCAGGTTCTCTGTAAAATAACTTCTCATGTTAATCCAACTTTACACATCTACATCAGTGGTTTGTTCTTCCTTGTCACTTAATGAAATTGTCTAGTGTTCCGTAACCACGTAGACAAAAGTGTTATAAAGAAAGCCAGCAGCTACATTTTTTACTGTGAACAGCCAAGACTATTTGCACCTGAGTACAGGAGCTACTGTGCTAAAAACCTCTATAGGAGAAATAATTGAGTAAGGATAGGTTTGGTAATATAGAGCATCATGCAACTGGTTACAGACTGCACTTTTGTTGAAAACACAGCAAGGAGTCTGGACCAGCAAGCACAGCACTGGCACTGCTGTTGTTCATTTACCCTGTGTTCAGACCTGCAACTGCAGCTGCAGCTCCCAGGAGCTTGTAGGTAACTGTGACAGGCTTCCATGCCCCAAGGCTGCTCTGCAGGGAGCTCCCACTCTCCAAACCACCACTGTCATGTTACTGCCTTCTTTCTCTTTGAGAAGCATGATGCTATATGACATCTGGATCAAGACCTTCCCGAGCATGTTCAATCATCGTGTCACTTAAGCTTTGCTGGTTTTGTTTGTGCACAATCCAAAAGCAAGCTCTTTTCCAAGAAAGCC
>NW_010314415.1:14670-15539 GCF_000700745.2 Antrostomus carolinensis
GAGCTGGTCTCTTTCTGAAGTTCAAAAATTGAAAGCCAAATCTAAAATATAACAGTTTTATTAAGTAATTTCCCTGAAACAAGGCTAGACGTTAATTAACTTTAAAAGTAGGTAAATAAATAAATGAGGCAAAAAATATGGATGATGGTGGAATATTCTGTATTCCAGTTTGTATAAGGTATACTTAATAAAACATACTTTATCCCTCGCTGAAATACAGACTAAAACTTCAGACTATTTCATAAGTAAATTAAACATCTGTCAGGAAATGTAACTATCTTCCTAGATATTCAAACCTGACCACTCATAGCCATTAAATGGTAAGAAGGGTTCCAGGCTGGTTTTGATCTGAGCCAGTCGGCACTCCCAAATAGTTTCCAGATACACCTTGGCAGTTACCACAGACCATGTATCCTGATATATATTTTGGATATGGCTACCCAGAAGATAAGAGAATTTGAAATTGTGGATTTGGACTGTTCCATAACTATTCTGTAATTTTACTGCCAAAAGAAGGTTGTAAAGTAAAGTTTGTTTAATTTACTAGTTTAGGTATACGCTGAGTCTATTCCAGCAGGTTGCCACTAGGTTATGGAGTCCTTCTCTTCTCTTGCTTGCGTGCATTTCAATACTTATACAACTTGAAAGAAGTTGAACAAAAAAGTTTGAGTTTGAGAAAAATACTTTATTCTTAATATCTTATATAATAAAAAGACAGGAAAGACAGTATGCATATGCATCCTGCAAAACTGGAAATGGTTCAAGTCCCAGACATTCCCAGTTCTCTTTTATGATCAATTACTATGCATTATTACCATTTGGAAGTGAACTATACTATACACCAGAGGCAATGTGGGCCTGCTGATGAA
>NW_010314416.1:0-11469 GCF_000700745.2 Antrostomus carolinensis
CGGCACCCTGCGGGCCTCTCTAGGTGAGCGCTGAGGGCAGATCAGCTGCTAATTACCCAGCAATAAAGCAGAAAAACCCCCCCACAATTTATCGTTGCCCCCGTAGGGACGGAGCAGGAGAGGAGGCAGCTCATGGCACCCTGAGGACTTGCCTGGGGAGACATTGCCCTCAGCACCCGGCAGCCCAGAACCTGGAGCAGAGGACACCCAGCCATGGCAGAGGCACCGCCAGCCCCCAGAAGGTACAAACACACGGCAAGCCACACCAGCACAGCTTGGCCAGGCTGCCCAACAAGCAGCTGCTTATATTAAAGATAAAACAGCAAAATCACAGCATGGTGGGGTTGGAAGGGACCTCAGGAGATCATCCAGTCCAACCCCCCTGCCAAAGCAGGTCCATCTAGAGCAAGTTGCACAGGACAACATCCAAACGGGTTTGTAACATCTCTAGAGATGGAAACCACAACCTCTCTGGGCAGCCTGTCCCAGGGCTCCAACACCCTCACAGGAAAGAAGTTTTTCCTCATATTTAAGCAGAACCTCCTGTGTTCCAGCTTGTACCCGTTGCCCCTTGTCCTGTCACTGGGCACCACTGAAAAGAGTCTGGCCCCATCCTCTTGCCACCCACCTTTTAGATATTTATAAACCTTAATAAGTTCCTCTCTCAGTCTGCTCTTCAATAAACAGACCTACCCCTCTCAATCTATCCTCATAAGAAAGATACTCCAGCCCCTTAATCATCTTTGTAGCCCTACAGCAAAATGTTTCACATCTGTGCACTGAAGCCACTGCCTGGTCACACCACCCCCAAACACCCATGATGTAGAAGATAAGGATAATTCGTTTTATACAGTTTCATCACAGTAGGAATTTCTGTTTGATCCTAATAGAGATGTGAGACCTTTGGGTGTTTGATGTCTTTATCAAAGGGCAAGTTTTCTGGAGTAATGATGTGAAGAATTTGGTTCATGTTTTAAAAGGAGTTTCTAGTCTTCATAGTTGAGGAACAGCATTGAAAAGGCTTAAAGAACCTGCCCCAACTCCCAAAATCTCAGAATCCAGAATACAAAAATAAAGTGTATTCATTATGAAGCCTTTTGAATTAAGAGTTAAACTCACTATTTATGGGTAACACACAGACCCTTGATTTTTTCCAGTGATAAATGACTGCAGCCTCTGAAAACCAAACAGAAGGCTGCTGTGTTGTAATTCTTGCTCAA
Organism: Antrostomus carolinensis; assembly: GCF_000700745.2. NCBI lineage: Eukaryota > Metazoa > Chordata > Aves > Caprimulgiformes > Caprimulgidae > Antrostomus > Antrostomus carolinensis. Next base: position 1,221 of record NW_010314416.1, read on the forward strand.
GTACCATCCCATAGCCCAATATCCCAGAGCCCCCCAGGACAGACTATACCAGATCTTGATAAACCAGTCTTTATGCAGTGCAGAAGAACAATATTGAATGAAAGCTTTGTACCTCATAAAGAGGAAAAAAATAAAAGATTCTGTATAGCTATTCAGTTACATTGTGGTAAAACCAAGAGTTGATAACTACTCAATAGATTTCTGTAATATACAGAAGTTGCTTTTTAGCATACACAAAATAGAAAACTAATTATCAACAAAAATGCAGTTTCCCCCTCCCCACCAAACAAGGACAATTTTATTCTGCACATGTAGCATATAAAAAAATTAAGACTGCTCATGGTTGTAATTCAAATAATGATTTTGGGTATATACTGTATTTCCTTCATTACTTCATATTGCAAACAAGGGTACAGAAGAAAGGCAACCTCCATAAATACATAATGCTGTACTGCCAGAATTTTTAAAGCAACTGAAAAGCATTTCTCTAGAGTGTTTTGCACCATTATAATTTATCCCCTCATCCTTTCCTTTACCAATATTGTTATTAGGCATTTATGAGCCTATCAACTCTGACATCCTAAAAAGGGAAGATTTGCACCAGATTGGACAACTATTCCCTATGTCATGTTGGATGTGGAACTAAACATGCTTATATTTGGTCACAGGAACTGAAATTTGTTGTCTCACACAAAAGCAAGATATTAGAGGCTGAGGCAACAGGGACTCCAGCTGACTTTTGGCAGAAACAGGAGCTGAGTTTTGGCAGAAACAGGAGCTATCACCTTGCAGAGCAGCCAGGTAGGCTCTTGCCTGTGGAATCCCCTCCGGTTCCTGCAGAGGAAGGCCACTTGGTGCCATTCCACTTCACTGTGTCCAGGAATAGTTCACCTGCATGCAAAGCACAGGGCAATATGTGCAGGAGCCCTGCTTGGGACAGGGCTGTGAGCTGCTTCTGCAAGCCCTGGTCAGGATGGCACCGCAGGTCTGAAAGCACTGGGGTGGCTTACAGCCCCACACACAGCCCCACACAGATGGACACACTCCGTTCTGCACCACTACACAGGCTTTCCCTGCCCCAAGCCTCACCCTTAGGTAGAGAACACCTTCATTTTTGTCACGTGAAGGATGTGCTTTTGGGAAAGAACAAGGCACACAGATCCCAATTCCCTTTAAAAAAAAGCAAGCTAGACCAGCACCAGATCTAGTCTGACCTTCTGTACTTCACAGGCCATTACACCTCACCAGTTTCCTCCTGCTCAGTATTATGTATTTGACCAAAGCTTACCTCCCAAAGTCACCCAGCCTGGGTCAGAAGACAAGGACAGAGGAGTTCACCACTTAGCAGTCCTTTCCTCTGGTTTCTCACTGGCAACAATAAAACAGGTACTTAACACTCCAATTGGAATTTTTTCTGACTTCAGCTTTCAAACAGTGGTTCTTATACCCTCCCCTGCTAAACCAAAAACTTAAATAGTATTTTACATGCTAATCAAGTCACTGCTTAATCCAGTTTTTGATAAGCCAAGTAGATCAAACTCTTAAAATTCATTATATATGACATTTTCTTTACTCTTCAAAGATTTTTACTTATTTTTTTTCCCCCCTAGACCTCTCAAAACATGCCAATACCTTTTACAACACTGGGCTGCAAAACCATTGGTAGCATTTCAGTAGCATACAGGAACAGCAAGGAGAAGCAAGGTGATTTTTTCTGTGTCCCCCCTCTTCTGTATGCTACCTTAGTCAGAGAGTCACGTGTAGGAAATCTGATCCAAAGTCTGGTGTGCAAAGGTGTTAAACTTTGAGAAACTTTGCAGTGAGGTCAGGTTCAGCAACCCTCCCTAGATTCTAGATTTAATCTCTGTGGTTTAAGTTCAGGCAAATCTTTGATTGTTGGGTATGGATTATTTAGGAGAGTTGTCTCTTAACTGTAAGCACCAAACGTATATAAGTTACAGCAGGACACAAAATTCTCAAATGGCTCAAAGAATCCCCTATCTTCTAATCTACAAAGCCAGGAGAATTAAAATCTTGCTTTTAGTCCCCCACAGCCTTCAGGCAGCACTTTTAACTCCCTGGCAACAAGAAATATCAGTAATCCTGATTCAGTCAACGATTCACAAACACTGACAAAGTTCCAAAGCCTAATAACAGACAGCAGTGCTTCGCCCTGAGGGGAGGAGGACCTGGTCCTTACTGCTGCACTTTAGCTTGCAGCAGCCTCCAACAATCCTCTCTTCACAGCTCTCTGGCTTTCTGACGTTCTATTGGAAACTTGAATACTGGTAGCAAAGGCTGATACGGGGAGGATGAAATGAAGAATCTCCCAAGAGCTCACGCTGCGATCATATCATGGGCTGTGTCATTCTTATCTTCCTCCGCTGAACCTGCCAAGTCAACTTCAAGAAGTCATCCGTAGCATTAAGATATTCCACCGACCCTGAGCGCTCAGCATCTGCACTACAACTGAGTTCTGAAAGCTACAAAGCTTGTTCTTACACTGCTGCACTAAGATTTACCAAATACCATTCATGAGCACAGTTTTTTCATGATCAAGAAGCTCTAAACATCCTAAAGGACTTAATACCCATAAACCTGACTGATATCCTGCCAACCTTGTGAAAAGTGGCCTACACTGACCAATACTGTGTGATCAACAGCTTTGTCATTTCCCACAGACATCTACTTAATTCTCAAACACACAGTAATCAGGCAAATCCTGATAATTTCTGCTTGTGGCACATCAGGTTATCTGCTCATCACCAAACCTCCTCCTTCCTGCAGAGAAGCTGCCCAAAGGCCACCTCCAGGTGCACCCTCTCAGACACGCAGTAATCAGGCAAATCCTGATAATTTCTGCTTGTGGCACATCAGGTTATCTGCTCATCACCAAACCTCCTCCTTCCTGCAGAGAAGCTGCCCAAAGGCCACCTCCAGGTGCACCTCTCTGAAACAAATATTCACAGCTCAGCACAATTTTAGGCCAAGGCACAGAGATGAAGCAGTTTTACTGGCAGTGCTGAATTGGTCTCCTCTCAGAAGGTAGGAGAGAGGCATCTGCTCTCATTCTCTGGAGTTACATCATGCTTAAACTTTTGACCCTGGGATCCCACTTCCTTCCATCCAGGAACTGGCAGGATAATACACTGTGAGGCTTTGAATGCTTTCTGAAGAGGGAGACACCAATTTCATGCTAATGGGGCTGTGGTCCTCTGCTGCTGGACCTTTCACTGACAAGGTCCCACACCAGCCAGTGGACAGACACCTGACAGTAGTCACTTAAGTGCCAGCAACGAAGAGATGATGCACAAGTGGTCAGTTCAGGCAGTAACTTGGGAGTATTTTTGGATGCATTTTTGGACACTGAACTCTCATTTACCAGTGTGAATAATACTTTTCATCATCTCCAGGTGACTTCTTACCATTTCTGTCCCATTCTGCTATATGACTTGACTGTTATTCATGCCTTTGTCACCTCTCAGTTGAAGTACAGCAGTGTGATGCAGCTGGGAAGGAAGCTCACAGCACTTCAGAAAATCCAGCTGGTATGCAGGACATTGCAGAACATCACTCCAGCAACACCAGTAACCATCCTGGACTCTACTCAAGTTCCCCATAAATCAAAATCAAGTGCAGGGTTCTCATCTTCCTAATCACACAGAACTGCCTCGATTGGAAAAGCCCTTGAAGATCATCAAGTCCAACCATTAACCCAACACTGACCAGTCCCCGACTAACCCATGTCCCTCAGCACTGTGTCTACACAACTCTTCAATCCCTCCAGGGATGGGGACTCCACCACTGCCCTGGGCAACCCCTTCCAATGCCTCAGAACCCTTTCAGCAAAGAAATTCTTCCTCACATCCCAGCTCAACTGCCCTGGCCACAACTGGAGCCCATTTCCTCTTGTCCTGTCCCTTGCTCCTTGGTTGAACAGACCCACCCCCACCTCTCTCCACCCTCCCCCAAGGGACTTGCACAGAGCCACAAGGTCTCCCCTCAGCCTCCTTTTCTCCAGGCTCAACAATCCCAGTTCCCTCAGGCTCCAAGCCCACCATAGCCAAAAGGCTACCCAGGAGGATGAAGAGCATTGCAGACACCTTCATCACTGCTGGTCAGTGAAGGGATGGTACAGCTTTGTGGCCAGAAAGCAGAACTGTCTCAGGATCAAATCTGAGGATATGGAATGAACCAGGAAGTAAATACCATTAATAAACGTGTCACCAATTATTGCTCCATGCAGAGTAGATATTTCTTGGTCTTTGCTTTGTCTACTGTAAAAAAAAAAACAAAACCCAGAGCAAAGCAAATGTAAAAGAGGATGGGGGAAAAAGTCCCACTTACCAAAATAGGACATTATTGCACCCATATTTTTATTTTCCTGAGGAGACAGAAAAAATAACCTGGCAGATATTAGCCATTTTGCTTAATGCACTCAGATACCTCGGCGATAAGTGTGGTAGGAGAGTTTGTACAGAGCAGAATAAATGGCTTCAGCGAGGTACTGTCAAAACAGTGAAAAGAAGAGATGATTCTTATTAAAATAGAAAGGGAGTAAAAGCAAATGTGTTTTGAACGAGGATGGCTGATATTAGCGAGGCTAAAAATAAGGGGAAGTGGAGAGGAACACAGCCAGAAGAAAAAGGGAAATTTTTCTGTCTCTAAGGTGAAATTACTTCCCTCCCCAATCTCTTCTTTGCTGGTGTAGCTAGTTGAGGGTTGCATCATGAAGGACATCACTGGCAGAAAGGTTTCGCACTTCCTTCACCCTCCACCACTCCCCCACCAGGCAGCAGAGCCCCAGAACTTCCACTGAGAAGATGGTTCCCATTTTGTGGTATTTTGCACAATCTTCTGGGTTTGTTCTCCTCCTCCCTCCAAAATTCCTCTTTTCAGAGAGGATCAGGAGGAGATTTCTTGGTATAGCCAACACCAAGCAGAGAATCATAGAATGGTTTGGGTTGGAAGGGACCTTAAAGCTCATCCAGTCCCAACCCCCCTGCCAACAGCAGGGACACCTTCCACTAGACCAGGTTGCTCAAAGCCTTATCCAACCTGGCCTTCAACACTTCCAGGGAGAAGACGGCCAGTATCTCCTCCCACAATTGTCTTTTCCTCTGTGCCCTCAGTTCATCAATCACAAATGGGTTTGTCATCTTCTCTCCCCTTCCATAAAGTTCTTGGTAGCAGAAAAAGGAATTCAGGTGAAAACTGATGGGAGCACAGACTGCCAGGAAATTAATAGGACAGTATGGAAATAGGGGAAGGAAACAAATGCCCTGAATACTGTGAGAGGCCAATGAATTAATTCAGTGGGCAGAGTTAATGAATGTTCGTACTCCCATCTCTGTCCTTCCACTGCAGCTGAAACAGCTGAAGAAGCTCAAATATATCAGATAGAGGGGAATTAACTGGGGTGTAACAGATGCTGTCTGTGCTCAGGCAATGAAATTTACCCTCCTCATTTAATACCCAAAGTAGAAGAATTGTTCCTTTTGCTTTCAAGAGCTGAGAGAAGCCAGACCAGCAAAGAGGGACAAGATGCAGGGCAGACACTCTGTCACCCCTTAGTGTCCTCGGAGCACTATCAGAAACCTATTTGTGAGAAATGCCTGAACCATTTAGCTGTGCTGTGAAGAACACGCTTCCTATCCCTTCAAAAGTTCATTTGGGAGGCTGTTAATCAGTCTTTGCACTGCTCTTGATTCCCAAATCCTGCGTGTAAACAGATAAATACAGCAATCCCGACAGCCCCACCACCCAGCTTTCCTGGAAGAGATCAGCGAGCTTTCCACAGGAGAAGGACAGGAGCTTACTAAACCACTGAAGCTCATTTTATTCATTTTCAAGTCTCCTACAATGCAATGTAGTTTTTAAACATCCCCTACTTCTAAGCAGCCCTGAAGCCAAGCCGAGGATGGGGTGCAACCACAGGAATCCCCCGTTTATAAACCAGCATGCAGATGTAGCTTGCAGCAGCCAGGGTGGCAGGAGATGGGAAGCACTGGTGGCATGAAAAGTTTTGTTATGGTCTAATGCCAATGAGGATGATTCCATGGGTGATTTCTCCTTCTGAAATGAGTTTGAAAACCAGAATATTTTGGTTAAAGACAACAGCATTTGAGTCCTGAAGTGAGGCTGAGATGGCTCAGACTCCCAGTTTTCTCTATAGACTGGGCATCAGGAGAATTCTCAGTCCTGGAGCATCATCACAGACATCAGCTGGGAAGCACAGGATGCCCTGTAAAATATATGTAACAGCACAGAAAAAATACCAGCAGGAAGGTGGAGTATTTTGTGCCTCGTTTTGGAAAAGCTGGGTGTTCCCATTGATTCAGTTCAAAGTTCAACAGGTTTTGGTCTTTGGTTTTTTGGGGTTTTTTGTTTGTTTTTTTTAAACAGACCCAAAATGTTCCACCTTAACCCCTACCCCCAAGGGCACAGGGATGGGTTTTAGCAGAGAGGACAGGACAAGACTTATTTCTTCCAGGCAAAGTGTTGAGAAAAGCAGCAGCTTATGTCACTTCCCCAGTGTGCTGGAGCTTCTCCACAGCCTTGGTTGTGAACACAGATCGGTACGTGCACTTCACTCCTCTTCCTCCCCCTCAGCCACCCCACACGAGTTGACAAGACTGTCAGACACAGAGCTGATTCATTCAGCAGAGCCTTTTATGAATATCTAAATCCCAGAGAAGGTCAAAGTGGAACACGGTGGTCATGGTCACAGCTGACACTTGCAGAGAAACCTGCTGGTGAATAATTCTAATCCTCACAGTGAGGACTCACTGGCTGGAAGCCTAAAACCCAAGTGTTGATGCATCCAGCCCAGTTTATAAAACTGTAGGAGGGAGGGCTGGTCTGTTGGCTAGATGTTGATGAATTCTGTGGAAAAAATAGCTGCTAACAATATTTTTCATCTCTTCTCTTGCATAACAGCTCAAGCTGGAAGGGCCTTGTATTTTATGAAGGAACCAACTAAAGTTCCATCTAATAAACTGACCTGATCACAAGTAACACATGTAACAGACACAAGAAATTAAATCTTGACATTAAAGCTGACATTCTTCATCTGTTGATAAATGTTTGATTTTGGAAAGTACCAGTAAGCCAGCCACTTAATTTAATTACACATTAATATTTTACATGGAATAGGAAAGTAGGTTTACTTTGAAACAAACATTAAAGTCTCAACACTACCAGGAAACAAGTTTAAGATAATTTATCCTTAAGAGATAGTTACAACCAAAAACATCAGTGCAGTTTCAACCCATTCTCTCAGTGGGCCTCTCTCTTCCCATATCAATTGTGGGAATCCCATGTGATGATTCTTGCACAACCACTTCTCCATAGAAGAAAATAATGATTTCACAAATTATACCTTAAACTTTTTCAATTATCAAAACCCAACTGGACACAGTCCTGGGCAGCTTGCCCTAGCTGACCCTTTTTTGAGTAAGTGGTTGGACTAGACAGTCTCCAGAGGTCCCTTCCCACCTCCATTATTCCATGATTCTGTTCACACCGTAGTTTTTCTGGCAGGATATTTGCAAATCACCAACTCCAACTGGATAGCTCATCCAAATAATCTATTCTGCATACCATTTCCTTACAGCTGCTTAGGAGAAATCATTTTAAGTGATCTAAAAAAACCCCAATTATTGCATTTTATGAGATTTATGCCTTTTCTATTCTAACCTGGACCTCACTACCTTACCATTCCTCCAGGCAGACTTCCAAGCCTCCATCACAAGGTCCTGGTGGCAGCAGAGCTCAGGTTGGATCAGGTCCAGCCAAGGCAGCCAGAGACAACACATCCCAGTGATTTCTGGGCAGGTCCACAGCAATGAGACAAGCATCAGGGGAAGTCAGCCCACAGGCTGGGACCAACATGGTCCATAGCCACAGCCAGTTGTGATAAAGCCACAGCCAAATACTCCTCCAGGACAGCTCATGTAAGCACTGAGGCCTTAGGGCTGAGCTTAAATAGAGTCCCTGAGCAGGGGTGTGGGTGGAGGCCCCAGGTGAGGCTGGTCAGGACCCTCCTTTCCACGTCTCACACCTGCCCATGCCTTGCAAAGTGATTTACTCTCTTTTACTACCAGGAAAAAGTGCCAAGAGCCACCTCAGGGTCAGTCCCTATCATGAGCGCAGGACACGTACAGTACAGCAGTCTCAGCCCGTCTTTCACACTGCTGCATGTAATTAAACACTCCTACAGACTTTGGCCTCCTTTTTCTGGTCTTGATCTGCAAGTCTGAGTTCAGACAAATGTCTGTAAGCTATCCTGTGACACTTTGTCTTGGAAGTCCCTAAGATGTCTAGGTAATGGGTCCTGACCACGTCACACTTCTTTCCTTCAGCTCTCCATGTGTTTTGATCAGCCCTGAAGAATGGATGGCTCCAAGCTCCCCGGTAAGGTCTACAATTAGATTTGGAGGTTGCAGTGTTTTTCCTGAGATCAGTTCAGCAGCAGGATGAACACCTCCCTTTGTCCTGGCTGTTACCACTCCCATTCTCCTTGTCCCTTTTTCCAGGTGTTCATCTTAACTGATGACATCATTCCTCATAGGAATCACAGTCTTTCAATGATTTGAGCTAACCTTCTGCTTTTTCTCTTCCAGGTACATCATAAATATGGCACAGAACAGTTGTAGCTGTCTGTAACCCATGTCTCCTGGCTTGCTCAGTGCTGCATGCAGACTGCCAGCACCCATTACCATCAGCCAACGTTCTTCACAAGATGTTTTTCTTCTCTCTTTTTCTGCAGCTCATCTCCAGCTTGGTCTGCAGTACAAGATTTTGTTGCCATTGCCTGTGCACACACAGACACACACACAGAGTGCAGCCCAGGTAAGCTACATCTCATGCACAAACATCTAAAGTCCTCAGTAACCCACAGCCACTGCAGAGGGACTGTGTGGACACGCAGTATTTGCCCAGCAGCGTCAGCAGTTGTGGCCCAGCCGCCTTCTCCTGGGGAACTGCTCTGTGTCAGCACACTGAGCCAGCCTGACAAGTGCTCCTGGTCTGTCAGTAACCACTGGCTGAAGGAACAGCTACAGAATCAGTAGGGTTGGTCTGGTAAATGCACAAGGAGGTGATTTTTCTGATCTATGGGGTTAATCTGGTAAATTCAAGACCCGCCTGGACACCTTCCTGTGTGATCTCATTTAGGTTCCTGCTCTGGCAGGGGGGTTGGACTGGATGATCTTTCGAGGTCCCTTCCAATCCCCAACACTCTGTGATTCTGTGATTTTTCTGATCTATGGGGTTGATCTGGTAAATGCACAGAGAGGTGATTTTTCTCCCTGTAAGGTTCTTACAAAGATAAGGTCTTATTAAACTCTCTCGTTTGCATCAAGTTTTTTCACTAGATTTAGAAAACAATGTCCAAAAATGTGTCTAATTCAGTCAGGGAACAACTCCACTAACGTAATCCGTATTACAAAGCAATTAATTTACTGGGCTCAGCTAGTTACCATCAGCTCTCTACAAACATGCCACAGCAGTAGCTATTTAGACTTCAGACCCTAATCCTGTGATATTTTTTTTTGGAGTGTGAAAAAGGATCTCAAATTGGCAAGAAAAGTCCCACTGTCTTTCACACACTATATTTTGCCTGCAAAAACAAAACCAGAGCAAATTTTGAAAGCAACAAGAAAACCTTCCATGCTTTAGCCTGACAAGAACTGATCCAACAAAAAGAAGTTAGAAGAAAACAAGACCAAATAAACAAGAGCTGTTTAGAGCAAGGAATGTCAGCTGTATCTCTGACCACTTTAATGGCAGGAAAGACAAGGTTCAGGTTGGGAGCCGAGTGCTGTATTTAAAACTCAACTCTAACAACTTGTTTTGCTAACATCCATCCGTGGCAGCAGGAGAAATACTTGCTCTCTGAAGACTCCCTGTATTTGCCTGTAGGTTCCACAGCAGCAGAGTGGAGAGCTGAACACAGGGCCAGCTGGTTTCTGTCTGCTGGTGATGGGAGCAAGCAGGGCAGAGGGTTTTAGCAGTGGATGCTGAAGGTCAGCTTAGAAAATGTGGGGCAAAATCTGTTCTTCCAAGCCCATGTTATCTGCATCATCATCATCAGAGCAGAATTTTTCCTTCCTTGGCTCCTGACAGCCAGGCAGCTGCAAAGAGCTTGTTTCTTGCTGGTGTTTGGCCCTTCTCATCTGCCTCAGACACTGACACCAGCCTGGCTTGTGTTCCTGGATGTTGTCATAGAATCATAGAATGGTTTGGG
>NW_010314417.1:0-10117 GCF_000700745.2 Antrostomus carolinensis
GTTTGGAGGTGCTGAGGTAGGCTGGGATAGAGGGGTTGGGGTGTTAAGGAGAAGGTTTGTGGCATGCAGGGGGCATTAAGGAGTTTTGGGAGGTTTTACAGGGAGATTTGGAGTCATTAAGGAGGTTGGGGTGGTTATGGGGGGGCTGGAGCATTAGCAGCAGCATTTGAGGGGCTGGGGCTATGGGGAGAAGGGATGGGGTGTCATGGGGACAGGCTAATTTTGCGGGTGGCTAATGGGAGAGGAGTGTTGATGGTCTTGACAGGATGGCAGACAGGGACCTGACTTGATCTTGTGGGTGTAGGGATTGGTGAATCCTAAATCCCGCTGGAGAAGAGGATGTGGGGAGCTGTGATGGATTGGGGGACAAAACCAGAGATTTGGGGTTGTTGTAGAGGGGCTGGTCTGGAGAGAGTGGGCTTGGGGTGGTGTTACTGTGAGGTGCTGAGCCTGGGTCTCCTTTGGGAGGGGATGGATGTGGGGCTACCTTGGAAATAAGGAAAAAGGACTTGGGAAAGGTAGAAAAGCTGAATTAGGGGTAGCAGAGATTTGAGAGGGGTTCAGGGATTAGATATTAGGAGGAAATTTTTCACCCAGAGGGTGGTGAGCCAGTGTCCCAGGTTGGCCAGAGAAGCTGTGGCTGCTCCTCCCTGGAAGTGTTGGTGGCCAGGCTGGATGAGGCTTTGAGCAACGTGGTCTAGTGGAAGGTGTCCCTGCTGCTGGCAGGGGGGTTGGAACTGGATGAGCTTTAAGGTCCCTCCCAACCCAAACCAGTCTGGGATTCTGAAGAGAAAGGAAATTGTGTGCTTGTGTGGGTACCTGCTGGGTGGCTTGTGCAGAACTGTGTGAAGGCAAAAATGTTCTGTGAGCTTCAGAAATACGGAGGGTAGAGGTTGAGAAGAGATGGGGATGTGTTAGGTGATAGTGTTGGCTCTGTGGGAGCTCGGGTGTCAGCTCAGGTATCGTTAGGTTGTTAGAGCTTTATTTCCTTCTCAAGGCTTAAAGTGTGCCCGTGTGTGTGTGTGTTTGGCTACAGTGTATTATCTGAAATGTCTGAATATCACAAAGAACAACTCAGAAACTGAAGTGCTTGATGCTTTCAATCCTTATAGCACAGTACATGGAATTATTCACCAGCCTCAAGTCAGATAATAGAGTAACTGGGACATTGCACGTAAATTGCAGAATGGCATGTAAATTGCAAACAAACAGTTGGCCAAACTACCTGGATATTAAAGTGCTTATGCATTTGCCATAGCTTTTACATTTAAAAAAAAAATAGTTTTGATATTTTGTTCAAGGAGGGAATAAAAGCATTTTTGCTTTTCAGACAATGTGCCTGTGAAATGAGAAATTCTGCAGCGTGAGAAATGGAGGTTGTTCTGTTTGCTTGAAATGCATGAACATGGCTGTTCTTTGATGGTTATGTTCCTTCTCTGCCTGCAGTTTGAAATTGAATTGATCAGAAGAGGGAAGGAAAAGTGACCTTTTAAAAATATTTTTTTTTCACTGGATAAACTCATTTTATTTGTTTAGAAAGATTTCAGTATTTGTTTATATCTGGAAAGTATCTCAAAATTCAGGATCAGTAACAAAATACCAAGATGGTAAAAAAAAAAACAAGCTGAAAGAGAAAATGGTTTCCACTCAAGCCTTGCTCTTTATGAGCGATTTTTTTGTAATCTGAGATCCTGGTTTAGAGTTATCATGAGAACATTCAGACTCTCTGTGAACATCTGCAAGCTTTTGAGCTCCACTGGGAGATCCAGACAGCATCTGTAATTTGGTGTGTTTGTAGGAGGCATGTCATCCTTTAATTTTTTTTCCTCTTCAACATTCGTTCTCCTGCAGTTTTTTTTGTGCCATTTTTTTTTTCTCCAAGCCAGATGGAGGCAGGGAGGCCAGTGTTTGCAATAAATTTCCCAAGCAGTCAGCAGATACCAGGCAGTTAATAAAAATAACTTAAAACAAAACAATCCGTTACTCTCTTTCCCCCCCCCCCTGCCCCCAACTCCCAAACAGGAATGGAAAAATTCTTAAGACTATATAAAGAATAGAGAAACGGCCAGAGATAATTCTTGGAGTTCTTCCACATACTTCAGGGTTTTAGTCTGTCGTATGGTGTGTTGGGAACTGGCTTTTACTGCAGAAACCCTCAGCATTGTAACAACAAAAAGCAAGTAAAGAATGGTTTTGTAAATAAAAAGGAAAATATCCTTTAACGAAGAGTGTTGCCCAAAAAAGGGTATGGCTTTTTAGAAGATGATGTCATGTTTCATGTCTCTGTTTTGTGAGAAACGAGTGTTTTTCTTAAGAATACACACATTTCTGAACAACATTTCTCTTAAAAGCTTCTGTTAAATATCACCATCTAAAATTAGAGTCAATATCTTCTATTTGGTAAGACTCTGGACCCACGCAATTTTGCATGACCTTTATGTAAAATAGATTATGCAAATCCTCATTATTAATTGCCCCTGTTGGTAACATAATACAGATTAGTTCTCGCTGGGTGTCCATGTGGGGAAATGCAAAATGTGGACTTGGCTTCATTTTTATGTTGTCTCTCCCTGTGTACCTCATATTCTCATCCTCTAAACCGTTCTGGTTTTCATCACGTAGCGGTTAAGTGGCTTTTTTTCCTACAGCTTGAGAGGAGCAATCAGCAGTGGGGTGTTTGGGGGCGTGATGGTGCAGGGACAGAAGAGTTGTTGTGGTTTCCCAATCAGTTTTAGCAGGGGGCATGTCTGTGTTGAAAGATGAACAGTTCAGATCCATGTGTTCCTTATGTCATTATGCCGAGGTTCAGGATTTTGTAACAGCACAGTTTCACTGAATTTTTTTTAAGGAATGCACCGTGTCCAGAGAAGGGCAACGGAGCTGGGGAAGGGTCTGGAGCACAAGTGTGCTGAGTTCCCTTGTGGCTGAGGGAACTGGGGGTGTTGAGGCTGGAGAAAAGGAGGCTGAGGGGAGACCTTGTGGCTCTGTCCAAGTCCCTTGGAGGAGGGTGGAGAGAGGTGGGGGTGGGTCTGTTGAACCAAGGACCAAGGGACAGGACAAGAGGAAATGGCCTCGAGTTGCCCCAAGGGCAGTTGAGATTGGATGTGAGGAAGAATTTCTTTTGTGCAAGGGTTGTCAGGCATTGGAAGGGGTTGTCCAGGGCAGTGGTGGAGTCCCCATCCCTGGAGGGCTTGAAGAGTCGTGTAGACACAGTGCTGAGGGACATGGGTTAGTCATAGGAGACTTGTCAATGTTGGGTTAATGATTGGACTCAATGATCTTCAAGGTCTTTTCCAATCCAAGCAATTCAGTGATTCTGTGATTTTAGCTATGCAAAGAGAGAGCTCATTGAACTTGCTTAAGTGCAGGAAGGAAAAAAAAGAGAAACAAACTTTATTCCTTGAATACGGATGGGTTGCTACCACCTTAGGGCTGTAAGGGTCTGTGAAGTGCCAAGCAGTGGCCAAAGTTAAGAGGGGGACTATATGGTTCATATGAATAGAAAGGCTTTGGATGGAAAATTTGCCAAGGAGAGGAACAGAGCTGTTGCATTAACTGGGCTGCCTGTGCAGCTTCACCTTGAGCTGATGGCTCCGTGTGTTGTGTCCACGTGGCTGCAGTAGTTGTGGCCTAGTAATGGGCTCTGGAAGTAAATTTAGTCTTAAGGCCCCATAGCTTAACTTCTGATTTCTGCTGAAGAGCTAGATGTCTGCTTTGTCTTTCTGATCAGAGATTGACTGATGGCAGAATAATTGTACTTGAGCTGCTAGTCACAGAGTCCCAGAATTGCCTGGATTCGAAAAGACCTTTAGGACCACTGAGTCCAACCATGAACCCAACACTGACAAGTCCCCTATGACTAACCCATGTCCCTCAGCACTGTGTCTACACGACTCTTCAATCCCTCCAGGGATGGGGACTCCAGAACTGTCCTGGCCAACCCCTTCCAATGCCTGACAACCCTTGCAGCAAAGAAATTCTTCCTCACATCCCATCTCAACTGCCCTTGGCCTTCCTACTTCTTCAAAGATTGACATTTTTTCAGTTGATAATGTTTTTTGGGGGGAATATCTGACATCCTTGATAACATGCTGCAATTTATGAAAGTGAAAATACAGAGCTGGTGTTTGCAAGTCAGTCTGTTAAACAGAGAATGCGTTAAGGCTGCAGGTTTAACTGGCACATATGTGTGTAGATGATCGTAGAATCATAGAACCACAGAATGGGGTGGATTAAAAGAGACCTTAAAGATCATCTAGTACCAACCCCCCTGCCATGAATGATGCACAGTCTCTCATTTGATTGCACCCATGGAAGACCTTCACTTGTTTTCCAGCCCATGAGCTGATGTTGAGGTCCAATCTGTGAGTTGCTTTCAGTACACATGTGTGCTGAAGGGCTGCACTATCCACCGTGGTTATGGAAAATACCAGGAGGAATATTGATGTGCATTCTTAATAAATGATGCTATTTTTTGGATGTGCTGAAGTGCCGAAGATCCTGAGCAAGCTTGTAATTTGCAAAGGGCATCAGGTAGTCCCAAACCTTTAGTAAGGAGAGATTCATCTTGTTCTTGTCTGCTTTGAGGTCTCGGAATTACAGAATTGAATATTACTCTCCATTTAAAGTCAAGAAGCCAGGAATTTGTTCCTGTAAAACGCACACAGAGTTGAAATTTCTTCCTTTACGTTCAGCTTTAATATTTGCTACTTACCATTGCTAAACATACAAAGTGTTTTTAAAGTTGCTGGGTCTCCTGTTTACTGTCAATTTCCCAGTGTTCATCATAGAGAAATTTTGAAAATAGGTAGAAAATGTTTGTGTATTTTAGGGTGGGTGAATGCTGTTGTCTGTTGTGAGTGCCGAGCAGTAAAACAGAGTTATTTTGATGAGCTAAGAAAAAAAAGTAATCTGAGAAAACATGTTGTTGTTCAAGCTAGATAATAAATTTCCAATAAACTGATATTGAAATGAATGAAATTCTGACAAAGCTTTAACTCAGCCTGACTCCTGGTTTATGTTTTCACAAGTATGTTAAGATGGTGATAACATCAGAGTGTGTGGAATCCAGGGAAGTCTCCTCCTCTAATGTAAGCAGACAATGAAAGTGTTTGTGGTAGAAATTGTGAGGTCAATAAAAAGCCCCTGAAAAATAAACATGATTTTTTTGGGGGGGTAGCTTGGAAACAGATGGTCGTAACAGCAAGTTCCTAGGAAGTCAGATTTGGGAAGAATTGTAAACTGTTTTCTCTTTCTATTTTATGCATTTATTTATTTTTAAAATCAAGTCCTTAATATTAAACCAGTCTCTGTCTTAGCATGAATCTATTCAAGTCATTCCTTGAAGAGGAACCTTGTTAACGTGGTGAGGATTTGCACAAGCTTGCCAGGGCTGTCTCAGATTTTTTCCCCCCTCGTTGGCTGTTATCTATCAAAGCTTTACCACCACGTGTGGGTTTTTAAGACTGCCTGGCCTTTGTGGGGGAGGAGCGTAACATCTGCCAAGATGAAGCAAAACATACTCAACACAGTGAAATCACATCCTTTGTCAGCTGAATTACACGTTAAGCACAGCTGTGGCCATCCCAGACGGATGGTGAGGCAGCCTGTGGGAATCCATCGGGAATCAATCAGGGATCAACGCTGATATCGGTGCTGGATTGTAACAAGCTCAATTCAGCTAGCTGCAAGGGATGCAGAAAAAAGTATCACATGGTAGAAACAATAAAATTAACATTAAAATACTGTGTTTTAATTTGCTATTTAAAAAATGTATTTGGTTTTTTTCTGATTGAGAAAGGCACAGTTGTTAATATTCTCTTTATTTCCCAGCATATGTGGCTTGCAGCGCCGTGTCTGCTATTCAGTTGTGACAGGCTGGGCTGTTATAAAGCGAGGTACTTTGCATAATTAGTACGAAGACATGTGAACAGATGAGCACTAATTCTTAGAAGTTAATGATTGTCAATTATCTTCTCCTTCCTTTTTTTTTTTTTTCTTTTGGATCTACTCCAAGGTTAGCAGAGTATCAAGTACCTCAACGGATAGTTTCTTAATTGGCCCAAGCGTGCTTTATTGCCAGATGCCACCCCAAAATGTGGCTTTGCCTTCTGACCTGCTTTCATCAGCAGTCAAATCAGCTTACTGATGTTTGAAAGCATTATATTTTTTTTTAATTCCTGGGGTAGAGTTTGTTTGGATCCGTAAGCTGATCTGACTTGACACATGGCTTCAAGATTGTTAGTGCAGATACAAAGACAGCGACAAGGGTGAGACTGTCCCTTGCAGCATTGTGGGCTCTTATACTGGCTTAAGGCGATGTAGAAATCACATCTTCTATTCAAAACTGTGTGTTGGAAAAATTCTCACTTGACCTACTTCAACTCCTTATCTGCTTCTAAAGCAGCTTGGTTGTCTTGTTGGATATGGTTGGAATAGAATCATAGAATGCTGTGAGCTGGAAGGGACCCACCAGGATCATGGAGTCCAACTCCTGTCCCTGCACAGGACAATCCCAACATTCACACCATGTCCCTCAGGGCCTTGGCCAAATGCTGCTGCAATCTTGTCAGGCTTGGTGCCATGAGCACCTCCCGGGGGAGCCTGTTCCAGTGCTCCACCACCCTCTGCCCCGAGAACCTTTTCCTCATGGCCAACCTCACCCTCCCCTGCCACATCTTCCTGCCATTTCCTCTGCTCCTGGCATTCGTTGGTGGCCAGAGAGAAGAGATCAGCGCCTGCCCCTCCTCTTCCCCTTGGCAGGAAGTTCTAGACCCCCATGGGATCTCCCCTCAGTCTCCTCTTCTCCAGGCTGAACAAACCAAGTGACCTCAGCCTCTCCTCATACCCTTCCCCTCTAAACCCTTCCCCAATGTTGTGTCCCTCCTCTGGACACTCTCCAGCAGCTGTAGATCCTTTTTATCCTGTGGTGCCCAAAACTGCCCCCAGTGCTGGAGGTGAGGCCGCCCCAGGGCAGAGCAGAGCCGGACAATCACTTCCTTCCATCTAGTTTGAGTAGCTTGAAGCTCATGTCTTGTCCAAGTCTCATTGAAGTCCAGGAATTTGAGGTTTCCTTAGAAGAACTTGATGTAATTGTGTTTTTGAACACACCTAATGCTGATTTTTTTTTCAGCATCAAGCTACTGTAAAATTGAGTTGTGCTTATTTAGATGTGTGGATCCAGAGCCACATCTTCCAGGAAAGCATCCTGGAGCCCAGGGGGTTTATGCCGTTGTGGGAGCCCAAAGACAGACCAGCAGGGATGGTACAGCAGCTTTTACTGAATTAAATTCTTTGTTGCTTCTGTTAGAAATTGTGTTACTATGGTAAAATGAAAAGGAGTAAAAAGTCCGTTCCTTTGCTAGGGTGCTTGCTTTGGAGGCGGGAAAAGTCATGGAATTTTGTTCCCAGGACAGTTTCTTTGTTTTTTGTCAGCTGGCTGTTTAATGTGAAATGCAAAAAACCAGCCATTTTTTTTCCACTCTGACTTTATCCACAGTTTAGCCTGTATTGTTTAAAAAGCTGTCGTAAGAATTCTAATTATTCTCTTCAGTATTTCTGAATAACCTCTTTCTTCAGACACAGAAGTCTCCTGTTTGAATGTAACGATTTACACACACTTGAAATGACGTTGAAAATATTTCTGTGGAGAAGCTTTTTCAAAGATTGATTTCATAGAAGCCACTTTCTTTAAATGAGGCAAGGAAAAATATTCTGCTGAAGGCTGTTTAATATTACGATTAAAATAAACATCTTTATGGTCGTACATCTCATTACAAAATAATGAACATATAATTTTCTTTGCTCTTTTCCCTTTTATATCAGGACCGTCTCTTGAAGGAAATGTGACACTAACATTCAGCTTTGCTTAGCAGAATTTTTTAGCAGCTTAATCTGAGAATTTGATATATTTTAAGGAGTGTACCAAAGCTATAATATCTGTGAAGGATACTGAATTCTACGAGAGTAAAATTCTTAACCTTAAATCAGAACTATGAGGAGAAAAAAATACTCATCTCAGAACAAACATGCAAGTATTTTCCTCCACTAATTCCTCTTCCCATTTTCCCCCCACCACAATTTAGTTGAACAGGTAGAAAAATGATTTCACAGAGCTCAGGGAGACAAACTCATTGTGTTTTTTGCTCTGCTCTGGTCCCATTGCACAGGCTTATTACACTATTTTTTCTTTTCAAGTGCTAAACATATTTGATCTGGTCTCCTTTTTGTTCAAGTTGTTAGTATGAAGTTAAAACTTAAAGATCTCAAGAATAACTTACCTTGTATCATATAAAAATGTTTTTTAATGAATGGAAGGATCTTCCCCCATGAGTTTCTCACAAGGAGTTTCCATCCTTGTTCTTTGTCAAAATCAGTTCTAACCATTCCTTTCTTTTAAAAGTCATCAGTAAAGGGGAAAATTTGTTAGCAAAATCAAGGTACGTGGTCATGCTGTACTTATAATGCATAAGAGGTTTTTAAAAGTGTTTTACAATCCAGGCAAACCTGTCTCTGTCTGGAGAGTTGCTTAAATTTGCCTTGAGAGTAGAAGTTGAACACTAGTAGTAGAGTTTATTGAAAAATCTACCTCTTGTGCCTTCAGTTTGGAAGCATTCCTAGTATTTTTTTTTTTTTCTGATGACAGTTTCTTTTCTCACTCTTGAGCAGAAGCAGGAAGATGCATCCTCTGATATGGTAAATGTTTTCTTAAAAGTCAGTTTGGAAGCTGCTTGTTGTGTCACTGCAGAAGTCCTTGGGCATGTTTTCTCACAGTCCTTTCTCACAATCTGGGGAAGACACGAGTTTCTCTTTGCAAATAAGCTGAGAAGCATTTTTGTTTTCATTCAGCCTTTGTCTGTACATTAAATTGCTTCATTTTTTTGTGTTTTACAGAGGCTCTAGCAATTTTATTCACCTGCAGCTGGTCCTTAAAGAAGTGTAGGCGTGTTTGCATGCTAACAAATAACTCAAATTTATTTTGTACCCACAGGAAAGAGCCTAGCAATTTTTTCTACAGTTGATTTTGTGACATGAGAACTATAAAAACACGAGTGCTGTAACGCTTCCCGTAGTGGATCATCTCTCACCTAACTGGTCTGGGCTCTTGTTTGATGATGGGATGAAAATCTTCCTGAATAAGTTACAAAACTTTTAAGTCTGGATAGTTGTGAGA
This sequence comes from Antrostomus carolinensis, assembly GCF_000700745.2. Lineage (NCBI taxonomy): Eukaryota > Metazoa > Chordata > Aves > Caprimulgiformes > Caprimulgidae > Antrostomus > Antrostomus carolinensis. Next base: position 9,173 of record NW_010314417.1, read on the forward strand.
TTCAGTTTTAGGTTAGGTTTTAAAGAACTCATAATTAGAAGTTGCTAAAATGTGCAGCATAAAGTTTAATGGTTCTTTCGTGGACTTCACAGCATCACCTACATGGGCAGCAACATCTGATAGTACCTGATTAGATGTCTTTTTGCTGTCACCAGTGACTTTAATTTCTGTTTCTGTGTCTAAGACTGGATCAAAATATCTATTCATACATACAGTGGACTGTGATACAGTACAGCCTATAATATGAATTGGGATGTTTCAGGCAAATAGAATAATCAAAGGATTCAGAACTCAAAGAGGCAACCTAAAAATGGGGAAAAAAAACCCAAACCAAACCAAAAAAAACACAGTGGTTTGCACTGATTTTATACTTCCTGTGAAAGTATCTTCAAATGTTGTCTGCCCTTGGCTGTGAATATTCAAATTGCACTTAGATTAGCTATAATGCAAACCTTTCATGTTCAGTCTTACAGAGAAAGTAGAGCATGATAATTGTAGTATTACTGAAAAGATCTGTTTGCTTTTTACTTGGCTTAAGTAACTATGAAAATAGGAATCCTTGTTTATTTAAGCAGATCATAAATTTAGCTCTGTTGCAGTGTTGCTGTAAGAAACATTTGTTTCCTAGAGCTGAAGAGCTCATCATTATATAAACAAGACTATGAACAAGAAAATGCATTCAGAAATATCAGCAGTGAAATTTCTTACCTTCTATCTCTATTAAAACATATCCCAAAATGTTGCCTAGAAGCACAAATTATGTTGCTCTCTCTGTGGTTATTGTAGCTGAATTTTTTGCCTGGTTTAAAAGATGCATATTGGACAACTGAAATAAACCTTCTATAATACACAATTCATTTTGATGATGAAAATCTTGGCAAGACTTCGTATTGTTTCTTTTCTTTTTAATATAGATTAGCAAAGATGATACTTTAAGTTTATAAT
>NW_010314417.1:10369-14836 GCF_000700745.2 Antrostomus carolinensis
TGGAACTGGATGAGCTTTAAGGTCTCTTCAATCCCAGACCATTCTAACTGTGATTCTAACTCTTCATTTTAGGAAAAATTCATGGTTTCAATACAGAAGTCATGAGAAAGGCAGCATGCACCTTATGAAAATGATCTTGATATTTCTTTGGGTATGAAGGGGGAAAAGTTTTTATTGTTTGCATTAAGTGTTACTCATTTCAAGTTGTTTTGAGCTGTGCTTCACTTTCTGACTGGAAACCCACTAGTGTAAGTTTAGTTTGTTAACTTGTCTTGCAGATAAAAAAAATCTTTCTTAAAATGTGACAGCTCCTCTGGAGTTCATGCTTTGTTATGCTAAATGAGAGTATTGGCTCTATATTTTTCCATTATGGACTAGGTAAAATTCTAGAGAGCAAGGAAAAACAGGAGCACCTGAAGTTTAAATGATAAGAGAAGATCTCCTGGTCAGGAGCTGTCTTGTCTGTGTGCTCACTCAAATGGCTTTCTCTTTTTCTGTCTGAAAGTTCCCTTACTTCTGTGTTTCTCCTTGTGTATGTGCTTGTAATAACAATAGGATCCCAGAATGGTGGGGTTGGAAGGGACCTCAGGAGATCATCCAGTCCAACCCCCCTGCCAAAGCAGCCTCCCTACACCAGGTTGCACAGGAAAGTGTCCAGGTGGGTTTGAACATCTCCAGAGATGGAGACTCCTATGGAAACAGGGTGACCCCTTTGAGTCTTCACGATACTGGTAAGCAAAAGCATTGCTGGAACACCACAGATAGTGTGAGACTGGTGCTTTATTAACTGAGGACGTGGTTGAGAACCTGCAGATTTGCAAGTGGAGAATTCTTTGTGCCTTTCTCCCTTCTCCCCTAAACAATTGTCACGCTTTTCACTTTGGTCTTGTAGGAGGTCTGGGATGTGTCTGTATTACACAGTTACACAGGGTGGAAGCGTTCTGATGGTGCTGAAGGTGCTGAAATTAATGTTTTGCAAACTTCTCTTGTGTAGATGCTCCTGCAATCCCTTCTCTTGTCAACTTTCTACTCAAGAATCGCCTTCTCTATGTCGTTTTGCTCTGTGCTTCTCTGGTAGAGAAAAGAGTGTTGCTGGCTTGGTGAGAGGAATCTTGAACAGAAATTTTTCCTAGAGGTTATTAAGTTATTAACAGGGCACTTGATTAGAATGGATCATTGTGGGTTCTGTTTTTTTCTTGGGGCTACGTGCTTCATCTTTTAGTGGACAAAAATAAATCATCTGGGGATTGTTTGATACGAGATCTAAATGTATTTCAGAGAAAAGATACCCAAGTTGAAGTGAGTCCACTTGTTTTCTATCTTAAAGAAAAAAAAAAACAGGTCAACTCTTTAGAATACCAAATTTGAGCACCTCAAAGTGCTGATATTAAGGATGAATTCTCTTTCTTTTGCAGCTGCAGCCGCCTTCGAAACATTCAGAGTATCCTGACGCAGAGCAGCAAATCTCAACCTGATGGAATCCTTTGCATTTTAGGTTAGTTTTACTTTTTTTACCCCCCCCCACATTTTGTTCTCACTCTACTGATAAAGATACCATGAGTTTCAGAAGATGATCACCTCCTTCCTGCCCCAAGCCCTGTTTCTCACTGAATGGACTATGGCTATCTGCTTGTTACACTCTTTTCTCCCCAAATAATTCTTAAGCTTATTTACCCACTTCAAGTAAACTTGCTACAATAGTAATAATATCAGTGTTCTTGCAAGCCTTATGAAAAGTCAGTAGCTGGAGGGAAAAGAGAATCTTTATTAATGTCCAAATTAGAGGAAAGATGGGGAAAATTGAATCCATATCTATTTGGAGTGATGATGCAGCTGTCTGGGCAGTGTTTGGTTTTTAGCTGGTGCCTGGCAGAAAAGCTCAAGGCTGAAGGCCCATTCTCAGGTTGCCCAAGGAAGTTGTAGATGCCCCCTCCCTGGAAGTGTTGGTGGCCAGGTTGGATGAGGCTTTGAGCAACCTGGTCTAGTGGAAGGTGTCCCTGCTGCTGGCAGGGGGGTTGGAACTGGATGATCTTTAAGGTCCCTTCCAACCCAAACCATTCTATGATTGCAACTGATTTCCCCATGGAGATGGGGAAGTGAAAGGGATTAGAAGATGCTGAGGTTATGGGAGTGGAGAAGAGCAGAAAAGCACCAAGGTTGGGGATTGTGGTGGAGAGCTATGGAGGGTGGTGATTTGGAACAGCTTTAGCTTATAAAAAATGTGGGGAGAGGGGGAGATAATCAGAAAACTGTCAGAATGAATAAAACCTGAATTTAGGGGGAGGGAGGTCTTGCCTCAGGAGAATTAATTCAAAATACATTTTAAAAGTTGCTTTACAAAACCAGGAAGCAGTTATGAGTTAAATAGTGACATATAAACAACATGTAGTTCCAGTGCTTTATTTCTTCTGAGGTTGGGAGAAAAGGGTGATACAAGATAAAGCTGCATGTGCAAGTATGCTGTAGGAAAGTGACAGGTTTTTTGTACTGCTTTATTATCATTTCTGTATGTAACATTGACTCCTGTTTTTTATTATATACTCCATATCAAGATATTAAAGGAAAAAATCAGGAATGATAATCGAATTTCCTTAGAGAATAGGACTAAGGGGTGATTTTTAAACTAATGTGTTACAGTTAAATATGGAGAAGTCTAACGTAGCCCTAAAGAAGTTGTGTAGTAACAGGTTTGCATTAAGAAATTACACAACAGCCTTTTTTTTTTTTCTTTTTAAATGATGCAGCAAGAAAACTTGAAGAAGCTCATTTACTGAACCACAAAAAAATTGTAAAAGTGTATAACCTACTCCTCTTTTGGTTGATGCTCACTGTAGAACATGACTCTTCCCATCCCACATTCTTTAGGGTAAATGTTTAAGAAGTCTTTGGCTAAGTAGTAACTTTACAACTACAAGGTCTGTAAGGTCACCGTGTCAACCTCCCAATGAAACTTAATCATACAGAATAAAGTACTTGTTTTTTTGCCTTTGATACTAGTCTGATTTCATAAAATATTTCATCAAATATACACTGTAGTATTTCTTGACTGTTTTTAACTCTGAAGCTGCAGTAAGTCCCAAGCAAAGAATAGTCACTCAAAAAGTTATACAGCTTTAGGGAAATCATTAGAGGCAAAAGGAATTGCTTTGTGTAATCCTCAGTGTAATGTGGAGTATTTAAGTCCATATATAAGACCATACCTCTTAATAAATAAGCATTCCTGTTATGGAAATATAGGAAATGTGTTTTGTTATTAGACTTGTACTTTGCACTAATCTCCTTCAGCACCCACAATGGGGCTGTTGTTGTCTAATCTGACCTGTCTCGTGTAGCCTGCTGAGTTTATTGCATACCTTCTGATTAAGTAGGCATGTCCCTCTTTTATAAATGCACTGAATCTGTCTTCAAATACAAGGTTCAGATGACAAAAAAATATGTAATCTTACATATTGAGTCCTGTTGACTTGTATGGAAAGCAGATACTGCTAAGTATGGGTTTTTTAGAGTCAATGCATGTTATATTTCACTTGGCTGTCTTTAATGACCTAGAGTTTATGCATTTCCCTCACTCCAGCTTTGATTTTACATACTGGGCTGTGGAATAAAAACAGTATAAACTTTCCTAACTTTGCTTCTAGTAGATTAATATTTATACTGAAATTAAAACAGCATCGTGAGATTCCAAAGAGATGAGAACTGACCAGTTATTTATACAGTTATTTAAATATAGTTACAGCTGATTTTTTTAGAAGAATCCTGTTATCTTATTTAAAGTGGTTGAATGGTGCCATTCCTGTATTCTTTGCTGGGGAGAAAAGACATCACAACTGACAGGGAAAAGGAATTTGGAGGTTGGCATGTCAGACATCTTTAAAAAGTTGTGATGTCTCAGCTGGAGTGTGTTGCTGTTAAAGTTGCTAAGAAACCAGTATACCAGACTACTTAAAAACCAGTATACCAGACTACTTAAAAACCAGTATATCAGACTACTAAAATTACACTCTAAACTATTTTTTTTAACAGTGGCATTTCTTGCATCTTACATTTCAACAGGAATTTTCAGCTCACGGTTAAGTTGGTCTGATTGCTGAGGACATGTATTTAGTTTCAGTAGAGTATATCTATAAATTTGACTGTAGTTGGAGCTGTTCTGATTGTAGATCAGACTGTTTCACAGCTCAGCATAGCTAAGCTAAATTTTTACAGACCTTGATATTTATTTTTTATACTTTCTGAAGAGGATAGAAAAACTTTAGGGGCTGTACCAGTAAATCTTTATCTCGGTTCTCTTCATCTGTTTCTGCCTTTTTAGAATCACAGAATCACAGACTGGTTTGGGTTGGGAGGGACCTTAAAGCTCATCCAGTTCCAACCCCCCTGCCAGCAACAGGGACACCTTCCACTAGACCAGGTTGCTCAAAGCCTCATCCAACCTGGCCTTCAACACTTCCAGGGAGGAGCAGCCAC
>NW_010314417.1:15114-22670 GCF_000700745.2 Antrostomus carolinensis
CTCTGCACTGGCTCCAGTAGCTCCATGTCCTTGTGCTGTTGGTGGCCCCAGCACTGGAGGCAGCACTGCAGGTGGGGTGTGAGGAGAGCGGAGCAGAGGGGCAGAATCCCCTCCCTCCACCTGCTGCCCACGCTGCTCTGGGTGCAGCCCAGGACACGGTTATTGGCCTCTGTGCTGCCAGCGCACGTTGCCAGCTCATGTTGAGCTTCTTCTCCCCAGCACCCCAAGTCCTTCTCCTCAGGGCTGCTCTCCAACCATTCTCACTCAGCCTGGATTTGTGCTTGGGGTTGCCCCGACCCAGGTGCAGTATCTTGCACTTGGCCTTGTTAAACTTCTTGTTGTTCACATGGCCCCACCTCTCAAGCCTGTCAAGATCCCTCTGGATGCCATCCCTTCCCTTCAGCGTGTCAACTGAAACTCAAATCTTGGTGTCTTTGGTAAACTTGCTGAGGGTGCACTCATCCCACTGTCCTTGTCACCAACAAACAGCGCTGGTCCCAACACTGACCCCTGAGAGACGCCACTCATCACTGGTCTCAGTTTCAACATTGATCCACTGACTGCCACTCTTTGAGTGTGACCATCCAGCTAAGTTCTTATTCACCAAGTGGTCCACCCATCAAGTCTACACCTCTTCAACTTAGAGACAAGGATCTTGTGCTGGACAGTGTCAACTGCCTTGCACAGGTCCAGGTAGATGACATCAGTTGCTCTTCCCTTATCCACCAATGCTGTAACCCCATTATAGAAGCCACCAAACTGGTCAAGAATAGTTTTTGTTTTTTTTTTCTCTGTTATCTCCATCCTACACAGAGCTCTTCCTCTTAGCATGTGGAAGAAACCTCACCAGCGTTTAGTCCCTTTCCAAATATAAACTATTTCAGTGATTATTGTGCCACTTCTGCTGGCAGTTCCACAACTGCACGTTGCTTTTGGGCAAATGTCTAAAGACCATCTGCCCCTTCTCTCCAGCCTCACCTTCCTGCTACTTCCCTGCTGTCCCCAGAACTCTCATGGCTGTTTAATGTTGTTATGGAACAACTATGTGTTTTGATACTCAAGGGTGTGTCAGAAGTGGGTGGCTGGGACAAAAAGTGGGACTTTTTTTACCTGTAGGCTGTGTTTATGCCAGCTTAGCAACTGTGAAATCGCAGATGTGAGAGTTGGCTGAGCTGAAGGCTTTTTGCAGCTCAAAAGGGGAGTCTCAGCCTGTCCCTAGACTGCTCCTCTTCCCTTTCCTCTGCTTCCTCTCCAGATGCATTTTGCATCAGTGCTACTGGTTGATATCTTGCACCCTCTTCATCTTACTGAGCAGACAGGTTTTTAATGGTTTTTTTTACCCCCTTTGTATTAGACCAGACTAGTTTTCTGCCATTTTAGCAAACTGAACCAGCTCTCTGGGAGGTCAGATGAGCACTGACTGCAGGAGAAGGAGCAGGAAGGGCTCCTTGGGCAAGCAGTGAGCTGTTGGACTGAGTCATTGTCTCACTACAGCCTTGTGATGAGTTGGGAACAGACTGGGAGTTACTAAACTCCCAACTCAGCTGGAGACAGGCGTGGGGGGTTTCCTAATTAATAGCTTTCCCCATTGTTCTGTTGAGGACTCCTGATATATTTTCTGGAGGTATCTTTGTCATTGTTTCATTTCCTGTTTATTTTCTGCTAACTAAGTCTGTTCATTTAACTCCATATGTTTCTGTAGAATAGTATTAAAGCCCCAGTATGAAATCTCTTGTCTGTACTGGACACTTGAAAAACAAAAACAAACAAACAAACCCAAGAAAACCAAACCACAAAAGCCAGGTATTCTGCAGAGTTCATGATTTTATGGTTAGCTAATGCCTTCCCTTCTCATCTGTCAGGGTTCTTCCAGCAGTTTCAAGGATGTCCTCTCTTACAAGAGTTAAGGTTATCAGCTGCCCCTCTTGATAACATCATCTTTTTGTCTTCTCCTTCTGTCATTAACTGAAAAAGCAGGGTTTTGGTGTTTAGCTTTGAAGATCATCTCTGCTTCAATCCTGAAGAGCTGATGCGCCCAGATAAAACCTCAAACTCTTCAAGTGATGGTGACATCTTAACTGTTTTTTATGAGAACAGTTTCTCATTTTTCTTCTGAACTTCCAGACTTTATCATAATTTGTTCCTTTTTCTGCTTCATGTGTTACTCTGTCAGCCTGAGCACAGCACCTTGGCTATTTAGGCTTTGGAGACCTTAGCAATGAGTCTGATAAGGAGGAGTGTAAATGCCATGGTCTTTTCATCCCTGCTGTTTGACCTGTAGTTGAGGATGCCTTGTTAGATTAACATTTGATATGATAGCTGATGTTTGCTTGTGAAACACAAGTAAAGCTGCTTGCAGAACAACTCATCTAACAGCTTGCTGCCCATGAAAGGGACTATCCTAAGTCCTGCTTTGTTCCAAATTGCTCATCTGATTGCCTTCAAAAATTGCTTTGTTAGGCAAGTAATCAGTAGAACAGATTATCTTCAGGGCGTTGTGTGTGTGAGCTTTCTAAGGCTAAAGCTGATTTCAAGGAGACTGGTGATATTTAAGTGAAGATCCCTAGAACAATGGGAGGGTTGCTTCCTGGAAGAAGGGAGTCTCCACATGTGCTTGTAACTAAAATCCCACCTGGAGACAGGGGCTTTGGCACCAACATTAGTGTGCTGAGTCCCGTTGAATTCTAGATTACATTGGTATGTCTGCTTTCATGGGGCTGGAAAGGTAAAGAAACTAAAAAGACTGTGTTCTCTCTTTTTCCCTCTTTTGTGCCCTCTTTCTCTCTCAGTTCCCAGATTCAAGGCAGTCTAGTTATGCAGGAAATTACCATCACAGCAAAGATAGAACGTTGCAGCAGGGGAGAAAAATGAGTGACTGGGTCTGAGCCTTCTTGAGCTGAGTTTTATTGAGTTACCATGACTTGAGTTACAGATTGACTATGAAGGTTCTTGATACTCCCTTTGTCAGGGAATGCCTCCTAACATGAAGGATTGTCACTCATTTTTAAAAAAGAGCATGCTCCAAGGATGTGAGAATGTGTCTGTGAATGGAAGATCAGTGCTAGAAACCAGATTTCAGGGGAATGAGGATTCAAAGATTGTGACAGGAAAGATTTTTGAGGGCTGAGAAAGCTGGGGCAGGTGTGATGCAGCTTCCCCCTTTCCCAACACAGTTCAAGGAATGGAATGCTGTAATGTGTTATTAGTGCTGATAACCATGAAGGCATCAGCAGGGAGCAGGACTACAGAGGTTCATAGCTTCAGCATGGTTTGAAATAATTTAATTTAATTCTTCTGTAGCCTTACACCAAATATCTGATACCTTGGAATATACATGAGCTATCCAATGGTCAGTTACTACACAAACAAGGGAGTTTATTAAGATGGGTGATTCAGTAGCTGGGTGCAGACACTGCATCTGGTTAACACTTTAAAGCTGAAGCATAACATAAAAAAAAAAAAAGGAATTTTTTATAATAATTAGGAGAATCTGGGGTTGGTTCCAATTTCTGGTAAGTTCAGGTGACTCTTGAGTAGTTTGATTTCTGATGCAAGTCCTAAAACTCAGACATCCAGGCTGTGTTATTACATTATCAGTGTCCTGATCTCTCCTTTGGACAGTGGTGACAATTCTTCATTTGTTGGCAACCGTCCAGCTGGATCCTGATATAACTCGGTAGGAAAACTTGACGTTAGTGTTTACGAGAAATTTTGTAGTGGTTGAGACTGGTGACCTCTGTTAAGCGTGGATGTCAAGGATGTTGCTTCATGCATAGTTTTACTTGTGGAAAAAAACTTGATTTATTACAGTAGAATTAAGAATTATGACTGTGACTGTCCTCAAGAGAGATGAAAATACTTCCTAAATCTGTGACCTGTTTCCTTTCTTGTTTTTTTATCTTCTTTCTCTTCATCCTGTAGATATTCAATTGTTTTAATTTTATTTTCCCAATGACCAGAAAAGGTTTTCCTTGGAAGCTGTTCATATACCATATGTTTTGTCAGAATATCTTTTCATGATTTGCTAGAAGTCAGCACTGGCTTTCTAATGACTCAGGGATTGCAGTATAATACTGATAAGATAAAGTTTAATCATGTATTCTAAAGCAGGAGATTTAGGTCACAGGATGAGTTTGTTAGGAAGCTTCAATCAAGAACATATTAATTAGAGTGCGTGCTGCACACAGACAGATGTTTAAGTTTGAAATACTAGATAAAATTGAACTTTGGTTGATGCAGAGCACTGCAGAAAACTAAACTTATTTAATTTTAAGCAGTGCCTGTGGATTTAGGTCAAAGGTGAAATGTCAGCGTGTGGCAATGAACTTGAAAAACTTGCTTTTTCCCCTGCCCTGTTTTCCCAGTATGTTCAACAAGCATAAGTACCCACCAACTATGTGAGAGAGTTGAGTTAATACTCCTGTTTTAAAGTTTTATTATTAGGGAATAAAAAACCCAGCTTTTCAGGTGTTCAATGTTTGGACACGTAACGCTTCCCATACGGTTTTGCTTTTGCAGGAATAGATAGTCGATACAATGAAGGTTGCAGAGAACTGGCAAACTATCTGCTTTTTGGCTTGTATAACCAGAATAACAATGACTTTGAAAGAACTGGGTTTCCTGAAGAAGTTCTTGATGGTGAGTAACATACTCAGTGCTTTTAGCTATTCTTCAGTTTTTCTGGAGGGAAGGAGAGCAGAAAATGGGGTGTGTACCTCAAGAAAGAAAAAAATGTCAGTAAGTCTCTAACTGTGTGTATACATCGGAAAAATGGTTCTTAAAAACACTGCTGAACTCTTGGTTTTAAACATGCCGGCCTTTGATAAGTTCCCCCAAATGTTCTAAACCTAAACAGATGCAGCCCATTATGAGAAGTCCTAGTTCAGTCATGGTATGTGTCACAGAATCCCAGAATTGCCCAGATTGGAAAAGACCTTTAAGATCATCCAGTCCAACCATGAACCCAACACTGACAAGTCCCCTATGACTAACCCATGTCCCTCAGCACTGTGTCTACACGACTCTTCAGTCCCTCCAGGGATGGGGACTCCACCACTGCCCTGGGCAACCCCTTCCAATGCCTCACAACCCTTGCAGCAAAGAAATTCTTCCTCACATCCCATCTCAACTGCCCTTGGGGCAACTTGAGGCCATTTCCTCTTGTCCTGTCACCTGGTCCTTGGCTGAACAGACAGACAATAAGTCCGTGTGTTATCAGTTATTTGTGTGATCACCCCTCTGGAGTTCTAAAATACTTGGGCTCATTTTTACTTTAACATATTAACTCACTTTTGTAATATTTAAAAGGTGACTGGTCACCATGATCATAGATTGTTACTCCCTTATTTACATGCAACTTTGAATATCTACCCTGTAGGCTGTAGTGCTGATTTTTTTTAGTTGGAACAACCTTCTGATGTAATATCAGGCAGGAGCAACTATAGTTGACAGTTTTGTAAGTGCTCTGTGAGGACTCATCACTGACACTTTTGGCTTTTCAAAGGACAGGCTGATGCAAGTTCTGTGCAAGACTTGAGAATAAACCCACAATTGTTCTAAACAGTAAGAGGTACTGTTGTACTTGGAACTGTATATGGCTGCCAACTGTTTCTTTTTTTAAAGAAGTGGGGAATGATTGTATGTTCAAATAATTTAAAAAATTAATTTTCATGAGGTACATTACAGGAAAAGGCTTTCCTGTTCAGTTTCTGTGGGGTTTTTTTTGTGCCTATATAATTCTGTGTACGAAATCTTGATGCTTCAGTAACATTTATTCTGCTTGTTACAGATATAATCATATTAATAAAACCTGACAGTGTCCATCTGTACTGCAACCCTGTGAATTATAATCATCTTTTACCATATGTGGCATACTGGAGGAACTTGCATTTTCACTGTCTAACTGAAAATGAGGTAAGTGTAAAATAAATGCAGGTGAGAATAAACTTGTTAATGAGCTGTTATTCCAAGTGGAACTTATTTTTAACATTCCTTCCAGAAGTCTTTTTTATTTTTTCTAGTCAGCAAGAGAGTGATCTGCATATATATATATATATATGTGTATTAATCATTTTGCTAACGTGTGCAAGAAGAATATGCTTCTAATACTTCGTATTTGTTGGAGCATGAAGACAAATTGCTCCTCTCTCCCACTAATTACTATTGCTTTGACGTGAGTCAAATGATCTTTTAATTTGGGAAAACCATGTGGGTTGTGAGCAATGCAGAATCTTAATCAAGTACCACAGTCAACACTGAAATTTCCAAGGACAGCCTTATTTGCTACCAGAGCAGTGTTTTAATGCACTATATACCAATAGTTTTAGAATATTAGAAAAGATTGGCTTAGTAAGCTGTTTAAAATCAATAAATTTTATTCTGTAGTTTCATTTTAACTTTCAACTCTTTTTTTCAAGAGCTACTCATTGTGGTAAGGAAAAAAAGCTGAGTTTTGTCACTCACTTTCATTGGACAGTGGTTACTAGATGTGAGTTTCATCTTGCATTTAAAAGGCAGGGTACCCTTAGAAAAGTTATGTTTATCACAGTGAAGTACTGCTACAGGAGTAAAATATGAAAATATTGTTTGTGTAGGTGTAAAATAAGAACCTCTTTATTCCAGTTGAGACTGGAAATCCTTCCTAAATGCCATCATAGGAAGCTTCCCCCTCTGTTCAGTTCTGTGTAGTTCTTTCTAAATCAGGATTTTACTGAAATGTGCAGGGAGTGTGTTGGGAGACAGTGATGCTGATGGGTGAAGCTGGTGGAAGAATGAATGGGAAGGAGAAAAGCCTTTTGTTCCCTTGAGTTTCCAGCTTGAAAACAATGGGGCTTATGATTACTTGTGGTTTTTATGTGTCTGTCTGCTAGTTTAGATCACCAAATTATGAAATAATACAGATTATAAAGTACTTCTGGAGATCATCTTGTCCAACCTCCTGCTTAAGCCAGGGTTAGCGATGAGGTGTGATCAGATTGCTTGAGCGTTTTTGCAGTTGGATGTTGAAAGTGTCCAAGGATGATGACTGCAGAACTTCTCTTGGCTATCTACTCCATTACCTGGCTGTCCTAATAGTGAAGAAGTGTTTCTGTCTGCCCAGTCTGAACCTCTCTTGTTTGAAATCATACCCTTTGTCATGCATCCTACCACCACAGACCCCTACAAAAGAGCCTGGCTTCACCATCTCAATAACACTGAGATGTCACAAAGATGATGAGGGGCCTGGAGCATCTCCTCTATAAGGAGAGGCTGAGAGAGCTGGGACTGTTCAGCCTGGAGAAGAGCAGACTGAGGGGGGATCTTATCAATGTCTGTAAATATCTGAAGTGTGGGGGCCAAATGGATGGGGCCGGGCTCTTCTGGGTGGTGCCCAGTGACAGGACAAGGGGCAATGGGCACAAACTGGAACACCAGAAGTTCCAGGCAAACTGAAGGAAAAACTTAAGGAAACCCTTACTGTGAGGGTGTTGGAGCCCTGGGACAGGCTGCCCAGAGAGGGTGTGGAGTCTCCATCTCTGGAGATGTTCCAAACCCACCTGGACACTTTCCTGTGCAAC
>NW_010314417.1:22785-49462 GCF_000700745.2 Antrostomus carolinensis
GGTTGGACTGGATGATCTCCTGAGGTCCCTTCCAACCCCCACCATTCTGGGATTCTGTGATGCAGCCCCAAGATTGCTGCACAGAGGAGGACAATTACTGCTTGTCAAGATGTGAACAGCTGCACTATGGGTTAAAGCGTGCTGTAGCAAAACCTAAAGCCTGGCTTCATACGTTTTTTTTTCTATTGCCAAAATCCCTACTGAAAGGGCAAATCTTGAAGCAGACCTGCTGCTGGTAAAACTTGTGCATTTTGGAATCAAGACTGAATTAGTTCTCATCACACTCTTGCTAGCACAGCTGCAATCTCAGCTCTTGAATTTTAAGCTGCATCTGCTTATAGCCTTTCGTATGATTTATCATGGTGAGTAGTAACCTTAATCACACAGTACTGGTTTGAAATCACGGTGCAACTAGAAAGGTAAACTATATGCCTTGTTATTTGTAGAAATAAATGGAAAAGTTTGACTTCTGAAACTGAAAAGACAGAGTTGACTTCATTGCTGCTTCACAGAATGAGCTGAACGATGCACTTCCAGTCATATTTCTAATATATAAGAATTGCCTGTTTCCTAGATTACTTCTGAAAAAGAAACCAAAAAATGTTGCTGTGTCAGGCTTTAAGTGCATCCTGTTCACAGGAGGATTGCCTGAAGTGGCTTTTAAGCTTTTTTTTTTTGTTGTTGTTGTTCAGTAATAGAAATAACTTTTACTTGCTTTTATAAAAATTAAGCCAAAAAAGCTCAATAGTTTTAGGAATCAAGAAAGCAATGCTGTACTTGGCTTTGTGCAGCTCATGAATCAGGCCTCTCCTTCCTTCCTCTCTTCCTTCCTACTTGCCTTTAATTAGACCAGAGGAATTTAATTGAATATCCTAGTTATCAGAAGAAAAATCATTATCAAAGAATGCCCATTTTCAAAAAGGCCAAATAAGATAAAATACAGAAATTTGATGTATGCTCTGTAAGTTTTCTGGCTGTCACGACTGTACTGTTTCTGGAATGGACTGTATTTATACCTGCAATAGCACATAGCCAACAAGTCTTTAGCATCCTGCCAAAAACCAACTTTCTTATTTTAATGGTATTTTAAATCTTGAGAAACTGGCAGTTGTTTGGGGCTTGGCTTTGAACTGAAACTTTGATCTGGTTTCCTGGGATTGAAGAAAGAACACATCATGGAGGAACTTGGGCTGCATCTTAAATTCAGGCTTGTCTTAAAAGAACTTGTTCTTAAAATAAATTTGTTGGGTGTACCCTGAAGTCATGAGCCGTGTACAAAAGGTTCATAATAATATAATTTACCTTGATATTAAGTTCAGAGAACTCTATATAAAAAAAAAACAGTCAAAACACCACTGCCTTCTGATCTTGTTCCAGAAATAAGTGCCTCTTGAAGTACACAGTGGGGGTAGGCCTGTTGGTTTCAGAGTTGCTGCTTAAAATGTGCCTTTTCAGATAGAAATCAGAGAGCATTTTTAGCTTTTTATTTCTGTTATAAAAATGATTTTTGTGTGATTTGTCTCATCAGTCTAGTTTTTATGCTTTTCTGAGCCATCAGTATGATATTTGTTCTTCACCCCTGCTCTTCAATCTGCTGAATTCTTCAGATGACTTTGGTCCACTACTCGTGTGAAACAAGATAGTGTTGCATGGTGGCATCTCCTCTACTTTCCTCCTCCTTTTCCTACATATCCCTCTCCCTCAGGCAGCAATTTGTTCTCCTTGCTGATTCTGTGACCTTGTCAGTTGGCTTTCCTGGTTTAGTGGTGTTAAGCTGGTAATATTTTCTTTTTCCCCCCTCAGTGGCAAGTTTTTTGTGGCACATCGGTTAGTATTCTCAAAATATCTTTTACTGTTTAAAAATTGTCCAGAATCTTGTAGGTGATGTTGAAAGACTTCACTGAAAGCTGAAAATTAAGGAGATACTTATACCTTCCTGTAACCTTATTTAAAACCTTGCTCTGAAGTTTGATTTTAAAGAACAATTTCAATTGGCTCGAATACATCCCTGCCATAATGGAGTTTCCAAAATACAGAGGCTAAAGATGTTCTTTAACTTTTGGAACATGTAGATAATATTTTAGTGGATTGCAAGAAGTGACATTTGCCATGGGATTAAAACAGTACCATACATATTCTCTTTTATGCAAAACTAGCAATCAAATTAGGCATGCCTAATCAAATTTTCTTTTAAATACCTTCTTTCAGTATGAAGATGAAGAAGCTGCAGAGGAATTCAAAATTTCCAGCTTTGTAGACATGGTTCGGGATTGCAGTCGCATTGGTATTCCGTACAGCTGCCAAGGTAGGTTAGCTTGTTTTATCCTTATAGCCTCAGTGTTTTGCAGCATGCAAGTCATGCAGTTCAGAGAATGAAGATTTCTTTGGTAAGAAATAAAGATTAATATGATGATAGTTGCCTTTTAGATTCTTTTTACTTAAGAGCTGGGTTTCTTTCTGAAAAAGATAAGCCCTTAGACTTCATCTGAAGAGTGAACACTCACAGCGCGAGGCAAAGAAATAATTTGCATTCAGAGAAGCGTGTTCTGCTGCTACAGACGTTCTCTGTTCAGTTGGGAGTTCCAGATAAATACTTCTTTATGTAAGGAAAGAATAAACATTTCGTTATGCAAGTTTCCTTTTTTTAGCACTGAAAAAAAAACTGGACTGCATGACTTCCTGTTATGATCAGTGTAATCTTACATTGTTCATTAAAATCTACTTTGCAGTATCCCCAACAGTGAATAATGCAAAAGCAACGCAGTGCAGTCCTTCACTGTGCAGCGTGAGCAAACGGGGTTTTTTTTATCCATAGTACAGTAGGTGAGAGGCAAACAAAAAAAATTGCTTTCTATTTTTGAACCTTCTAAATTCAAACCAAGCTTTTTTTTTTTTTTTTTTTTTTTAATTCCTAATTCTTCATTGTTTCACTTGAGGAAAGGATGATATGTTCTGACTGCCTGAAAAATCATTAATGATTTTCTTTTTAATGAAAAAAGTAATTAATGAGGGGGATGGATCACAGAATCCCAGAATTGCCCAGATTGGAAAAGAACTTTAAGATCATCGAGTCCAACCATGAACCCAACACTGACAAGTCCCCCATGACTAACCCATGTCCCTCAGCACTGTGTCTACATGACTATTCAAGCCCTCCAGGGATGGGGACTCCACCACTGCCCTGGACAACCCCTTCCAATGCCTCACAACCCTTGCAGCAAAGAAATTCTTCCTCACATCCAATCTCAACTGCCCTTGGTGCAACTTGAGGCCATTTCCTCTTGTCCTCTCACTTGGTCCTTGGTTGAACAGACCCACCCCCAGCTCTCTCCACCCTCCTCCAAGGGACTTGCACAGAGCCACAAGGTCTCCCCTCAGCCTCCTTTTCTCCAGCCTCAACACCCCCAGTTCCCTCAGCTGGGAACTCAGCACACTTGTGCTCCAGACCCTTCCCCAGCTCCCTTGATGGTGGTTCCTTGTTAGGAAGTATCTAAAGAAGGTGTTTAGCTTAAGGATGATAATCACACTTCAGATGACTTACACCTTCACTGATGAGTACTAGGCTGAATACTTTTCCTCTCCCCTGACTTAAAATTTTGATTAACATGGGGATGACATTGACAGAATTAGACTTAAGGCCAAATATTTAAAGAAATTGGAGTAAGTAAAGCTCCTTGTTTAGTATTTTAAATTTTAATGAGCACAGTTTTGCTAATGGTCTTGGAATTAAATTTGCAAGGCAACATAGTAGTATCTTTTACTAGAGTGATAACTGGAAAAAGGGACAAAACTAGAGGTGTAAAGAAAGGAGTTTCTAAAAGCTGCCATCTTCAGAAAAAGCATTTTTAAATTACAGATTTTAAGTTGTACAAAGACAGGATAATTTAGATCCTTTATTAGAATTTTGAAACAACTCTAAGATCTCACAGAAAGTTAAACTTGCAGTATTTGTGAAAGAATGTTTGTGAAATATTTCTTTTCCAGGTCACCTACAGATATTTGATATGTTCATTGTTGAAAAGTGGCCAATAGTGCAGGCTTTTGCACTGGAGGGAATTGGGGGCGATGGCTTCTTTACAATGAAGTATGAAGTAAGTAGTTACCTTTTTCATTTTCTTCCATTTCCGTTCTGAAGCAGAAATTGAATTGTGGAATCATTTCAGTTGGAAGGTACCTTTTGAGATCATCTAGTCCTGACTCACTGCTCAAAGGGGGCCAGCTTCTAAGTTGGATGAAGCTTTTCAGGATCTTACGAAGCTGAGTTTTGAATGTGCAAGGATGGAGACACCACAGTCTGGCAGAGAGACTGTTATGAGCTATACATCACTGTCTTGGATAAACCATTCTTGGTTGGTGTGTCCCCAGACCCCCTGTTGTGATTTAGAACTTTTTTCTTCTCTTGTACCAATAAAAGAAAACACTTTTCTTTTTCTAACTCTACTAGATGGGTATAGATCTTCAAGAGCAGTGAAAGAGAAGCTGGTTAGTGACAAATGCCTTGAAATTAACTCTGGAAAAAATCAGAAGACGCAAAAATCACAAGTGACTGATTCTTGGGTTATTGGTTTTGACACGAGATGCATCTAATTTTCTCACCGACATATATTCTTGGTTCACCATAACCTGCTGAATAGGGAAACAGTCAAGATTTTAGAGTATGCTCCTAGTTTTAATAATGATTTGCTGTTCTACTCTGAGCAACTTGTGTTGTTAGATTTGCCTATTTATTAAATATACTCTAACAGCATCTTCAGAGGACAGCTTTGTATTTTATGTACTTGTTTGAAGCTTCTTTCATTTAATTTATTGGACCTCTGCCACAGAAATGCAGATGTCCTATTTTTCTTATCAATCCTTCATTTTTACAGCCAGAATGTTCTTTGTCTGACTTCTGACAACTGGAAAAAACCCAAGGAATTAATAGTACCATTGTTAGTCTCACCACTAACTGTACAGTGTAGTAGTACTGTACACACTTGCTCAAAAATCTATTATGGGATTTCAAGTGTGCCTTTCTCTGAGCACTGTGCTCTTGCCATTGATGCTTTTCATCATGCCTTTTTTTAAAGAAAATCTTCTTCATTCCATCACTAGTACTGTAATCATCTGGGTGTGTGAACCTGTCAAAATCATAGAATCATAGAATGGTTTGGGTTGGGAGGGACCTTAAAGCTCATCCAGTTCCAACCCCCCTGCCAGCAGCAGGGACACCTTCCACTAGACCAGGTTGCTCAAAGCCTCATCCAACCTGGCCTTCAACACTTCCAGGGAGGAGCAGCCACAGCTTCTCTGCCCAACCTGGGACACTGTCTCACCACCCTCACACCAAAGAATTTCTTCCTCACATCTCAGCTCCATCTCCCCTCTGCCACTTTCAAGCCATTATCCCTCATTAAATACAAGGTGCAAATACACGAGCATCTTCGTGGAGGTCTGCCTAGATATCAGTAGGTCCTTCCTGATGTCTGAAGTTAGTCAATGAAAATTTAACTGTGAATTCAGGAGGTGTTTGGGGCTTTAATTACCCTTGCCAATTAATTTCATGAATCCATAGAGGCTTTGGAAAAATGTGTAGATACACCATGGCAATGACTTTGTAAAGACAGAGCCTCTCCAATTTAATTGTGGGAGTTGGTACCATCTTTATGGGATTCTTGCATTTTTCAAAAGGAGCAATGCAAATTCACAGTACCTGTTTTTAAGAGTAGGGCATGTTGGCTCTGGTGATTCAGCCAGTTCCAGCTCGAGTTCTTTCTTCCTCCTTAAAGTCATAAGGGGATTTCAAGTGGGAAGTGGCATTCTTAACATTTTACGTAACTGTTTATGCATAGTTATCTGTTAGGCAGCTGCTCTATGTCACAGATGGGGAAGGAAGTACATTTGGAATCACTGTAAATGATCTATAAATGAATACTTCTGCTCTTGCTAAAAGAGAGTGTTATTGGTGCATTTTTAACTCCTCAAACTGACTTTCCCCCTGTTGTGTATTCTGTGCTGTTAGATGTGAAGATATTCTAATGATAAAAATTCGTTTTTTAATATTTTTTTCATTTTTTTTAAATTCTCTTACTATAGAAGTCACAGTTGTGCAAGGTGCTGTAATCCAGAGATTTTACTGTACTGATAGGTGATGGAAGTGATGTCTCTGAAATCATTATTGCCCTGTCTAATAATGCAAGTCACTGGAATAACTGTAAAGCAGTGGCTTAAGAAAATCCCAGTCAGTCTTGCATTTTTAATTAAGTAGGTGGTGGGAAACCCTGTAAATGCAGAAATTATTCAGATACAAGTGTCCCTTAAGAATATATTTTTGAATAGTTTTCTCATATGTATCATCTTATTACTTGGAAGAAGGTATTGCTGGTTGTGAAGTTAAACTAGTTTTACCTAAATTTACATTAGGCTTCCAGCAGGAACTAGCTGATGCGTAGGATGAGTAGCCGTGGAATCTGCTTCTTGTCTGTCTTGTCTCAGAAAGCTGATATTTCCTTTTTGGTTGCACTACCTGATACTATTCTTTGCTGTTAACTCAGTTTTGAAAAACTTTGTGAAATTATTTGTTTGAAGCATGCAAGCAAAACTTGGCATGTACTTTAAACCCTCACTTGAGGAGATGAGTCTCTGAAGCATTCAGAACACTTGCATCTGATAAATTCTTTTGTAACCAGTAGTGTAAAAATATTTCTGAATTCAGAGTCAAGGAGAACTGTTGGACTGGGCAGTGTGCTGTAAGTCTATTTTAATGCAGTTTCAACCTGAATTTGTGGCATACTTGGTGTTTTTCACAGAAGTGTGTTTAAAATCTTTTGCAGTTAATGGACGTCAGCGTTGATTTGTGGAAAACATACAGCAAAATGGATCCTGTTTCCTTGGAAGACTTGCTGTTTGAGGTAATGTGGGGGAAATATTCTGAATCAACTCCTAGTCTGTTAGTGTAGCTGCAGAGCAAAATTGTTCTGTTGTTTGTTTTTAATAGTGCTTATGTGCTTAATCTACTGGCTCTGCATACTGTTGTTCACAGGGTCTCTTTTCTTTCTTCAGATCTACCTCAAAGTCTGCAAATCTTTAAAATAGCTTATCTTGGATTCCTTGAATTTCTTAATTTGCCTGAAATTCCCTTAATAGTTTTTCTAAATGGTGTGACTATTCTTCGGGTCATAGAATGATAGAATGGTTTGGGTTGGAAGGGACCATAAAGATCATCTAGTTCCAACCCCCCTGCCAGCAGCAGGGACACCTTCCACTAGACCAGGTTGCTCAAAGCCTCATCCAACCTGGCCTTGAACACTTCCAGGGAGGGGGCATCCACAATTTCCTTGGGCAACCTAGTCCAGGTCATAGGACTATGTACAAAGTAGAGAAAGTTGGTATGTTTGTGTCTGTTAATCCTCTTTTCACAGCAAGGGGGGGAAAAAAAATCCACTTTAACATAACAGCCATTCTTCCAGGAAAAAACACTTTCAGATTTGCTCCGTAGCTACTTTGAGTGGGTAACAGTGACACACAGTGGCTGCCCTGATGCTTTGTGAAATACGACCACAGTGTAAAGTGATTCCTTAGAAATCACTTTTTTTTTCATACAGAAAGCAAAGTATGAGTATTAGTATATATTATTACATATTATTTTTATATATAATATAAAAATTATTATGTTGTTGTTAATTTTATTTATCAGTTTCTAACTTGGCAGCAAAGTAGACTTTTAACATGTAGCAAGTTCAGCAGTAAATATCCTTTATTAAAAAAAATATTGGTGGTTCACACCAATATGGTTGTTTAATCTGCTGTAATGAAAATGTCATACAGTTTACAGAGTTGTCAGTCTAAATAGTTGCCCTATGATACTTCACTTTTCCTTTTCCGTGGAAGTGAGGTAAATATTTGGGACTGTTTTCTTGTACCTGGTAATTCTACCCTGAAACAGACTTATTTATCCTATTTTGAAGTTTTGAACCTGAAAGTTGTTGTGAAATTGACTTGAAATTTTCTGGAGGAAAAACAAAACAAAACACCAAAAGACCCCACAAACACAAAACCAGGTTTTTCATACAACTCTAGTTTCATAGCAATTGGTGATTTTTAAAAATTTTTATTTTTCTACGTGAAGTTGAAGCTAGGTGCACTTAAAGAGCATTTGAAGCTGCTATATATTCATTTTTTTTTTTAACATAGCTTTGATTTCAAGAAGTTCTAGTTTTAACTCTACTTGAAATTTAAAATAACCTTCTGTACAATATGGACATGTTCCAAATAAGCTGACAAAAGCACTTTGTAGTTCTTAACTTTTGTGTAAAGCTTATTTGAGACTGGAATATTCTCCAGTGATAGTTTCTCCCTGTAGATATATTCATTTTAAACCTTTAATGTAGGCTTTTTTAGTATTTTGGAAGGCTTATAAGATTTTAACAACATCTCTTCTCTATATTTCATTCATTACTAAAGTGGCTGAAGTCAAATGCTCTGTAATACTTATACCACTGCTAAAAACATAGTTCTGGTTTTGTCTGTTATATGTCTGAAAACCTACACTCTTGAAAATCAGGATCTCTCTCTTATCTTCCAAGTTATATGTGAAAAGTAACTGACAGTAATCTCGAGAGTATTTTAAAATTGCCTAGTTCTGTAAGGTTCCTGCTTTATCAGTGTGACACACTTATTTTTATTGATTCTCTGAATTTTTTTAAATTAATTTTAATGCAACACTTACCTGTAGTCATCTTCCTTTTTTTATTCTGCATATTGAGGTGTTACTGATATTTCCTTTTCCACTTACCAGTTTTTTGTTTGTTTTGGTTTTTTTTTCCACAAATATAGATACAGAAATCACTGTCTGTCACTTGAATATCATGCACTTCCCAAATCCCCCCCCCTGTTTCTCATTTTTTTTTTTTTTGTTCATAAGCTTATTTAATGTCAGATACAAATTACTGCAGAACCATATACAGATTTAAAAATTGAAAATTAAATCTGTCCAAGTGTTCATTTTGGAAGTCTTATGGGAAACATGAGGTCTGAGTTAGGAGTGATCTCAAAACAGTGTATTTCCTTAGTCTAAAAACAGATAGGACAGGGCTCTGGTCCTTTTCCCTCTCTTGCCTCTTCTCTCTTCAAAAGACCCCCAAACCCCTAAAATCCATCAGAAACTCCTTATCTTTTAAAATCTGTGTATTTTCTTGTACTTATTGTTTCCTTGGGCATACTGCATAGTGAAATATAATCTATGTTGTTTTAAAGTAATTGGGGTTCATTGAGTCCAATCTGTGATTTCCTTTCTCCAGTATAACACTTGCCTTACTAAGTAAAGTTGAATATTTTTCTTTTAGGATTTAATGATTTTTGAACATCAGTGGACCAACTTTTTTGCTAATTTTGATACTGAAATTCCCTTCATTCTGGAACTATCAGAATCTCAGGCGGGGGAGGTATGTCTGCTTCAATAATCCTTTGAAATGCTAGTGTCATCCATGCAGAAATAATAACTATTCAGCATTGGCTTTTGTTTTATTTTTTTTGTTTTGTTTTCTTCCTGCTCCGTCTCATCTTTCATGTTTGAGGACTGGAAACCCTTTATTTATTTATTTATTTATTTATTTTTAAGTCCACCACCCACCTTACCTATCCAAGGTATGATGGCTTAGGGCTGCCTGGTGTAATTTAGTTGAGTGCTTGTTCATTGATAATTGAACTTTGTTAATTTCTGTCTGCACAGCAGATCTCTCATTGTAGGTAGATTGACTTTCATTTTGGTGGAAGCTCTCTCTCTATTTGCACTTTCTAACAAGTTGAAGTTGCACATGTCCAATCTCAAATGTAACTGATGGTAACATACAGCACTGATGAAAATAGCACAGTACTTTCTGGTAGTGGCTATTGCTTTTGAAGCCTGTATGAGACTTAATGGTCTTTGAATTTGTTTAGGGAGGTTGGAAGTAGTTTTTGAGGGTTCAGGAGTTTCCTCTGAACAGAGTAATTCAGATTTGTTCTTAATGATAGTGAGGATGTATCACATTTTCTGTTCATTTACTTGTTAATTAGGTTTTTTTTAATTCTTCACAGCCTTTCAGAAGTTATTTCAGTCACGGAATGATCTCAAGCCATATAACAGATAACAGGTATTACTCATTATTCCCTGGGAAATTGTGGTAACACTAATAGCTTATTATCATATCTCTGATGCCATAATGCTTGTAATTCTTTTTGGGACTGTCTCATTATGTCACATCTCACCTTTGCATACTTTAAAAAGAAATGTTCAAAGGCACTTCTGGGAAGGATAAGCTGAATTTTCATGGAAATTTATGCTGTAGTTATTACATCTGCAATGTGAATATGTTTGAAACCATCCGCCTTGTGCATTCTGATATGATCAATTTCTTCAGGGTCAGCTATCTCAACAAACTCATGAACTTAGTTACAGAGGACAGCTGTGTTTGAAATTTTGGTTCTATTTATACAATACTCAAAAACAATTAATATACAAAGGTTGAAGAAGTCAGTATACTTTGAGTCACAATGTGCATAAAACCAATGCTTAAAGCAGGGCAGTTAAGAACTGAAATCTTAGCAAATATAAACTGGGCAACAGAGATCAGCTTTATTTTATTTCAGCAGAGAATTTTAACTGAGAGAGGAAGGTTGTTTGTCAAATGTTGCAAAAGCCAGGGTTCTGCTGTCTTGAGCTAAATAAAGGTTGCTTAGCGACTTGAATGTCTCTGCAGATTCTTCTTTATTTGGAATTAAACAGTAGAGTTCAATGTCCTTTATTGTTTTCAGCATCCTATGCTGTTTGCATTTAAATAACAACAAGAAAAACCTTGACCTCTCCAGTTGAATCTTGGGCTCAAAGCCAGAACTAAAACCAAAATAGTTTCGTTTAATTCCAATATAGTCATTTCAGGGTTTTTCAAGATGGTAAATTTTAAACTAGTGAGTTTTTCAAGGCAATTTACTTTAAAAAAAGAAAAAAAAAAAACCTTTTAATATCATTTGGGAAACAACCTTGAGATATGTCCTTACATATGAAAGAAATGAAACTCTTGTTAATTCAAGTAGGTTTTTTTCTTGAGAACTTGGTCTTTTCAATGGAAAGCTTTTTGCAGCTGTAGTATTTTTTTTTTTTCCTATTCTTTCAGTGAGAAATTCAATAATTGGTCCATCAGACTTGAAAGCTTTGATTTCATTTGTTTGTTTGTAAGTTTTCTTCAAGTATTTTGGTGGTGATACCCTCTTTTTTTTTTCTTTAGCCCTAGCCGGCAGGTTTTTGTTTTGTTTGGTAGCCACTCAACTAAGGAAAACTTGAACTCTGGTAACTTTAATTTTCCATCAGAAGGACATTTGGTTCGAAACACTGGCCTTGGTGGAAGCACTGCTAAGCATATGGTAAGGCTTTTAACTAGTTATCTGGTATTTTGAAGCAGTGTATATTTTCTTATTTTAGTATATTTATTTTGTGCCCTTATAATTCTTACCTTCCATGAGTTAAATGCCAAGTTCTTCTTAATGTATAAAGATTTATGTTACCTTAACAATCAGTCAGTTTAAGGAACAAATTCCCTTTTTCTTTATCTTTCCAAGTCCACCTATATTGGATATTTAATTAGGAACTGCTGTATGAGTTAAAGTATTTTTTTTTCCCTGTAAAAAGATAACTTTTAAACACTTGTGGTGCTTTAAATGTGTAGGATGGGGGAGAGGGAAATGCTGTTTGTGAGGACATTTGTCCTAACTATAAAGAGAAAATCTTCCTGATGGTAGCATGTGATATAATTAACTCTGACATACAGATTATATTTTAATCAGAATTGTTTAGCTATTTCTTAAAAAGAAATGGAAAGACACTTTTTTTGCTAATGGCTTTGTGAATAGACACAGGATAATTCTGTGTATCCAAATTTCACTGTCCGCTTCAGCAACTGAACAGTTCATGAAACTCTGACAATCTTTCTGGTGTTCAGAGAATGTTACAAATCAAGTTGTGAGATGAATTTAAGATCAAAGTTGTAAGATTAACTTGTTTCCGTTTTCAAGTAAAAACTTAAGTTTTAAAACATATGATGAGGTCGATGGCTTGTTGCACTGCCGCGCAGGGGACCTAACTGGGGAAGCGACCCCAGGGAATTCAGATCCTCTGGCTGGCTGGGCTGGGTGCATCAAGAAGGTAACTCACAGCGAAGGAGGAGAGGTAGCGTGGAGATTGCGTTGTGTAGTTCTCCCTTCTAGCCAATTTCCATGGGCTCTGGGAGTGTCCGTCAGTTGTGCGAGTCCAAAGTCTGGTGCTGTTGAGGAGATGGATGTGGTTGAGTACAGGTCATCGTGGAGTGAACGTATGATTGAGGGAATGATTTTTCTGATCTTGTCACGACAACATTTCATGCGTAATTGGTTAAGAAGTGGATGGATGTGGGTATTCTGGACACATTACATTGATGAGAAGCCTGAGAAAGGATCGTATTAGCGTTCTGGTGAAATCTCACCCTCCATTTGCTGCTCCATCTAACCCTGTTTCTGTAAAAACACTTCCAGTTTTGTTTTTTCTCCCATTGTTAACATTCCTGTTAAGACCATTCAATACCTTTTGTAATGCAAGTACAATTTTTTTCTCATGCAGTACTTGCTCCCTCTGTTGTCTTATAATGCTGACGTTTTTCTTCAAAAGGTGGTTTATTTACAGGTGCAGGTGGTACAGTTTTAATAGGGTGTCATGAAAATAGTAAATAAGACCACGTGCAAACATAGTTATGGGAACCTGACACATTTTCCTCTTCACGAGAAGAGCAGTTGACATAGGAAATTGAAAACACATGCTTAACGCTTACGGAAGTCAGAGCTGATCTCCTTTCCAAAGCCTTTCAACCATTCAGGTCAAGTAAAAAAATAAAATACACCTTTGAAAAAGTAAGTCACTTTAAAAAAAAAAATCCAGTTAAATCTGTGTTGTGTACTTCCTGTAGTGTGTCAGTGGTTAGAAGACTTAAGGGGAACTTGGCTTATTGTTAATTATTGCACCATTTTTTTTTTTTACTAAGGTCTTTTTATATCTTATTAATACTGACAACTAGGTAGTGCAGTGTGTGTCTCCAAAGGGACCTCTGGCTTGTTCAAGGACCTATTTTTTTGGAACCACTCACGTTCCTTTCCTGGGTAAGTGTACTAAAAATACCAAGCAGTAATTTAAGGCAGTTATTCTGTTTGATTATTTAAAATTCATAGTGATTAAAAGATGGCTTTCATTCCTTTACGAGCATTAGGTCATAGAGTGGTAGATCATAGAATCATAGAATGGTTTGGGTTGGAAGGGACCTTAAAGCTCATCCAGTCCCAACCCCCCTGCCAGCAGCAGGGACATCTTCCACTAGACCAGGTTACTCAAAGCCTCATCCAGCCTGGCCTTCAACACTTCCAGGGAGGAGCAGCCACAGCTTCCTTGGGCAACCTGTTCCAGTGTCTGACCACCCTCACAGTGAAGAACTTCTTCCTAATATCTCATCTAAACCTCCCCTCTTTCAGTTTAAACCCATTTCCCCTTGTTCTGTCATTAACTGCCCTTATGAAAAGTCCTTCCCCAGCTTTCTTGTAGGCCCCCATAGTATCTACTATGTGTAGATACCACATAGTTCTGTAGTCAGTGCATGAAGTCATAGCAGAACGTTGTTCCATTGCACGTCCTACCTTCACGTGTGAAAATCTGTCAGATACTCACAAAAGAATGATTCAAAGGTCACGGAGTGTATTTGTTTTTGCATCAGAATGCAGTGTGAAGGTAGAGAGCACCTGAGCGTGCAGGCCTGTTACAAGTACTAGATTTAAGTCCATGTTCCATATAAGTTGATAGAAAAACAGTCCCCAAAAACATAGTAATTCAAAGTGGTAGTAATCAAATAAATACACCTTTTTTTGTTTGTTTATTTGTTTTTTACAAAATAATTGAGGATTTTTGCAAAGATAGTGAAAATTATTTGACTTTTATACTTTAGCCTCTGGTTTGGGTCTAGGATAGTGTCATACCTGTCTTCCCAAAGAAAAAACAGCCACGTGAAATTTTTAAAAACCATTTTCTTACCCACTTTAAACGGCTGCATGAATCCATGGATAAAGTCGGTGTTCTTAGGGTTATACTATATCTTGAAATCATATCCAGCTCAGAAAGTATCTGGAGAAAAGCTGGTTGGAGGTTTGCAAATTGGAAGGACTTATAGCATGTCTTTGCTCTAGTTCTGCTCCTGGACATCCAGGAATGGCCACTCTGGGGGACAGGACACAGTGTGAGAGGGGACTTTGTTCTGTCCCAGGGCAGCTGGTTTTAGGGGATGCAGGTCTTAGTCGTGTCTGTAGTAAATACTGGCTTTACTGATACAAGTTAATTTGTGCTTTGCTCTTTTTTTTTTTAACCTGCAGTTATATAAAATACTGGATGAATATAATGTAAGATGCAGCAGATGTTACACCCAAGAAATTCTGTGTAAACGCTTCTGAAAGTGCTTAAAAATATATATATTTATTTTTTTTTTAATACAGGAAATGACAATGAGACGCCCAAGAAATTCTATGTAAACACTTCTGAAAGTGCTTAAAAATATATATTTATTTTTTTTTAATACAGGAAATGACAATGAGACACACAAGCAAGCGGATCAAGTGTAAGCTGCCAACTTTTTATTATTCCTTAACTCTTCACTCTTTCTGTCTTGTGGCAAGTAGGTCAAAACTGCTTTTAGTCAGCGTTGGTTGTTGGCATTTGCAAAGCTACATTTTATTTAGAATAACCTGAATGTGAGCGGATTTCAAAGGCAAATTGCTCATGGAGGGTTTCAGTGAGAGAACTAGGAATTGTTAGTGTGACATCCCTTCTGTTGTACAGCAAAGTGTGAAAGGAAATCTTAGTAAATTTTGCTCAATAAGTTTTAATAAAACTTATCTTAACACTTATTTGGATTGCTTGAAAATGTACTTCATGTACACTGAGGGGGAAAGTATCTATAACTGAATGGGAGCTTGTTCCACAGATAGAAGTAAAAGTAATTTTTAGACTAGTTTCATTAAGCTAAACAATGTGTAATGGTTATAATGGTTAGTAAAAATGCCAACAGGGGACACTCAAACTTGCAAAGAAATTTCACTCTGTTAAAGGACAGAGAAAAGTTAACTTCTGAATTTTTTTTGGTAGCAAGCTACAAAGCATCCACACACTTTGACCTTCACAAAATAAAACTGTTTATCCATGTTGACGTCCATTTCTCTGCATGTTGTAGATACCTGTCAAGCTTTAACAACGTGGTAGATAATCTGCTTTGGTACTACTCTCCATCTTGATAAACTAGACCTTTCCTTAGAGGTTTTGTCCTCCTTGCTTAGTTAGGATAATTTTAGGAGCCTGTTCTTCCTTCTGCAGCAGAGTAGTTTGCAAACCTGCATGACATGTTAGGAAGATATTAAAGATGTGTCAGAGGTGGTAGCAGTGACCTTTCATGCCAAGTACTGTTGACTTTTGGTAATTATGATACAGTTCTCCAAAGACATAAAAATGAAGTTACTAGACTGAGAAGCAGATTTTTCATTCTTCATAGTAAAGTTAACTTCAGGTAATTTTGCTTACATATATATTCTGCTCAAACATACAGAATATTTTTTGTCCTGCTTTTAAAAGGCTTTGTACTAAATACAGTTCTCACTCAGATGGCTAGAGAAGGTCTAAGTCAAGCAGGGGTCACTTGATAGGGGCAGTATATTTTATAAGAATTTCTTGTTCTTAGAAACATCCCTGTATTGGACCAAATAATCTAGTTTCAACAACAGCAGCACAATTAACTTTTCTGGCAAACCTGACCTCATGATTTTGGAATTAGTTTGTGGTTGAATCCTGTAACTGTTTTTTTTCAATATTTGTCGATGTTTTACAATAAAATAAAAAGTGGAAAAAAAAATTTCATAAGCACTATTGAGTCCAAATTGAGTTGTCTTTAGGAAGCAGAACTGCAACCCAGAGTATCCCTGGGGTAAACTTTGTTTTTTGTAATACCATTTTCTGTTTTGCATTGTTAATGTTAAAATTTAAAATGGGAAGAGCAGCAAGGTAACTATAGCATATTAATGTAAAATTGTGAGGTGTTTTCTTGCAAATACATATGCTAATTTGAGTGAAAATGGGAATGGTTACAAAGTTAGGAAGAATTATACGCATTTTGGGTAATGAGTGTGTACTGCAAACATGAGTTAAATGCATGTGTTAGTACGTGAAATTACGTAGAAGAAACCTCAAAGAGTAGTAAGAAGGCTTGATTTGAAAATCTCTTATTGCTATTGGGAATGAAGTTCAAAGATAAGCATTGATGCATTTTGAGGTTCCTCCATATTGGGCCATCTTTGGGAGCTTTAGATGCTTTTTTCCATCCTTCAGGAATGCTTTGCACATGGCTTAAATGCTGTATCCTTCTCTTTCCTCCCACCTCATCCCTCCCTCAACATCTTGCAGTTGCAGAGGAGTAATGAGAGGGGTTGAAGTTTGGGAGAATTAGGACTGTTCTGTCGATCTACTTATCTTTTTGTTCCAATTTAGCTGGAAGACAAGAGGCTGATGTTTCTTATTGGGGCACAGATTTCTTTTTTCAATAGTTCTGGAGCTATAATGATGTCAGTAGCTGTAAGTCACTTCTGGCTTCACCTAACCTTTGTTTATTTCTGTACCATTTTTTTCAGTTCTTTTTTAAGAAGGGAATTGGACTGAAAAAGGTTGTGGTGACTGGTTTGTTTTGGTGTCTTTTTTGCTTGACATGCTCCAGAACAAGTCAGTCTCCAGAGTTGGGGAAAACTCTGTTTTCCAGTTTTCAGGAAACTCTGAAGTCAGAAAACTCTTGTTTTCTAGTTTTGCTTTTGCAGAACACAGGGCCACCATTCTATTCTTGTTGGAATATTTAGGATGTGATCGTCAGCACAACTGAAGTGAAAGTCAACAATAAATCATTATTCTTTTTTTCTTGATTGGTGAGAGCAGGGATACATTTGTGCCAAGAGGTTTTTTCCCCCCAAGGTATTCTGTGATTTCAGCATTTTACTTCCTCTAATTTATTTTTTTTTTAAATGAGAAGATTAAGTATAAAACTATTTCTACACTTATTTGAACAATGACCCCTTTTCATATAAGGCAGTTGTGTTATAAGAAGAAAAACTGCTCCTTTAAAGAGAGGAGGAAGAAAACTCTATCTGTCTAGTAAATGTTGTGTTTGTATTTCTCTTCAGTACGCTGTTGTCGCAAATCTATACTGCTGTTGTAGAGGCTGTGCTTGCTGGCATTGAGTGCTATGCTAAAACTTCCACTGAATCCAAGGTAAATGAAGCCCCAATTCTGTACACTGTAATTGTTGATTTGGGTTGCTTGCAATATAAGATTACATCCAAACCAAAATGATAATAATAAAAAAGTTTCCATCAACTACATTACATTAATGAATTTAATACCGTGGCCTCCAACCAGTCTCTCTGAATTCTGTTTAATAAAAAAATAAAGAAATTTCAGAGTATATCTAATTTTACCCATCTACAATTGTTTTCCCATCTTTCATAAATTTTCCTAACCTTATAGTAAGGAAAATCAGTTATGTGAAAGAACAAATTTTAGCCTGGTGCATCAGTGTGTTATTGTTTAGTGTATAGTCTCTTGTTTATCTTAGGGGTGGTCCTGTAGTTTGTTGGGATTTGGAAGTATGGGGGAAAAGCTATTTTATTCTCCATTTCCTTTTTTCAGGCAAAGGAGGTAGCAGAGCAGATGCTCATGTCTGTGTTTGATACCCTTCATTTAACACAACTTAAAACAGCATTACGGTATGTATTTTCAAATACTAATGATTGGTATGTTGTGTCAATGTATTAGCTTCTTTTGGGGAAAAAAATATGTCAAATGTTAATTTTAAACTGAATTGCACGTCTGCCAAAAATTCCAAGACTTCATAATGCATTCAAACTTATAAAATCATTATAAATCTTCAATTTTCCTCTTCCTGCTTTTTTTTAATAACTTCAGCAGTTATTTTGCTTTAAATCTATTATTGCTTATTTTTTACATGTATAAACCACATAAACCACATTTTTTCACCAGTACAATTTCTGTTCTACAGCTCCAAAATCACTTTTCAAATCCAGGCTGTGAATAATCATGGAAGGTTTGTATCACTGTCTTACATTTCTTGTTATTAATCAGTGTTTTTAATACAGTAATAAGTTTATTTTTCTTGTCTTAGAACTTCTGAGAAAACATTGCATTTGATTATTTCATACAAGATGTACTCAATGCTTTTGTGTTTGAGATGGTTTAATTCTGTGGAATCTTAAAAACATTTCTAAAATTCTAAAACAACTGGGCAGACCAATTTTATGAACTGTTAATGAGTAGAGGCAATGTGAGCCCATTAAGATTTTCCTTTTAAAACCATGCTTTTAACTTAGTTGATATCACAAGCTTGTGCTTTTTTTTATGCCCATGCTGTCTAATTGACTGAAATGGCCTACACAAATAAGAGTTTATTTTAAAATTAAATAGCTTTTTTGACTGCTGTGAAGTGACTCGAAATGATCTAACCTTTAAATATTTAATTATCATTCTTGTTCTAGAATTACTCCATTAGATAATGAGGATAGCCTGAGTTTGATTAAAACGGTAAGTAAGTATTCAGTATTCTGATTGTTCATTTTATTAGAAAATAGAGCTCATGTGGCTTTTTTTATGGGGCATGCTTAGATTTTTATCTATGTGAATACAAATATAAGAGGAGAGATGAGATGCTGAAACCAAGGTAAGGTTAAGTTTTAACAGGAAATCAAACAGTGGAATTTGGAAGAAAACATTAACACAGAGTTACAATCTCAAACTTTCCACCACGATATAGAAACAATGTTTTAGGAGATTTAAAACATATAGATTTTGCTGCTTCAGTGTTTCACATTCTGCTTTCTCTTCCTTTCTTTCAAACTGTTTCATTGCCCTAGGCGTCTATGATGATATTTGACATTCCAGACTTGCTCGCAGGAAAAGGATGCTTGGGATCTGTTGTCTTTTCAGAGTCTTTTCTAACATCACAGATACAAGTAAAAGAAAAAGGTAACTATTTTAAATTCTACCACCAGTGTTGTAGTTCTGTTAGCTTTGGTGGTGTGACGGAGGAGCAAAAGGGCTTCTGATGGATGCTATTACCATTATGGCTTTAAGCCCTTGTGTTAATTAAAAGACCCAAATGTTTGAGTTTGCTAGTAATAAATATCTTAAGTGTTGAATTTCTCTAATCTCACTGAAAGGACTTTGGGTTTTATGGCTGCTGTGTGTTACAGCAGGGCTGAGGTGTAAAAAATTCAAGTCTAATACTACCCTTCCTAAATTTTCTTTGATCTTGGTGAATATTTTCTTTGATCTTAGTGAATATTTTCTTTGATCTTAGAGAATATTTTTCTATTCTACGAGGAAATTCAAACAGCTCTCTTCCATCACTTTTGTAACACTCATTTTATATGATATATTTTAATTTTAGTTGCTCTTCATTTGGAATAGATGAAACAAAATAAAAAGGGATGTGAGTTTTAGAAAGCTTGGGTTTTTTTGGAACAGTCTTACATTTAAAATACAGGATGCTGAGTAATTTCCATAACTTTAAACAAGTACATATTTTCCAGATTGTTTACATGTGACAAAGAGAGATAGTTATTGAGGTTGTCTGAACAATATTTATGAACTCCTGTATCCAGACAGGCTTGTGGGTTTTTAACCATGGGATTTGGAACACTTTTGGTGCGGAGGAGAGCAAAGGAAGAAGCCACATACTCAGATCAGAATAAAAGTAGAGTTTCTTTGGTATTGTAAGGCCCCACCTGGAATACTGTGTCCAGTTCTGGAGCCCCTATCACAAGAGAGCCATGGAGCAACTGGAGCCAGTCCAGAGGAGGCCACCAGGATGATGCGAGGGCTGGAGCAGCTCTGCTGTGAGGGCAGGCTGAGAGAGTTGGGGCTGTTCAGCCTGGAGAAGAGAAGGCTCCAGGGAGATCTTCTAGTGGCCTCCCAGTACCTGAAGGGCCTACAAGAAAACTGGGGAGGGACTTTTCATAAGGGCAGTTAATGACAGAACAAGGGGAAATGGGTTTAAGCTGAAAGAGGGCAGGTTTAGATGAGATATTAGGAAGAAGTTCTTCACTGTGAGGGGGGTGTGACACTGGAACAGGTTGCCCAAGGAAGTTGTGGATGCCCCCTCCCTGGAAGTGTTCAAGGCCAGGTTGGATGAGGCTTTGAGCAACCTGGTCTAGTGGAAGGTGTCCCTGCTGCTGGCAGGGGGGTTGGAACTGGATGATCTTTAAGGTCCCTTCCAATCCAAACCATTCCATGATTCTATGTTACAGCACAAGAAGACTGGGAGCTTGTCTGCTGTGAAAGCTTCACTTGAACACTAATAAGTCCTTAAAATAATGAGGAAATCTTTATATTTCCTAAAGAAATTTCAAGTTAGTAACTTACTGAGTAGTCTGGAGTCTGTGGATGGTCTGATGCTATTTTGCTTTCTGCTTACTTCCCTGCAGATGGCAGCATTAATTCAGAAGCCAGACACATAATACTGACGGCTGCTATCCCAAGATACGCTTCTTGGCTGGTTAGTACACAAAAACTTACTTGAGTTTTTTCTATTCATACAGATTCACAAATGATAACCTTTGTAGTAAGTATGGATGTATGAGGAAAAAGTATGGAACTTGGACATTGGAAGAGATTATTAATATATTAATACTACTCTGATTTTTGAATTTGAACATGAAGTGAAAAACTGATAAGTGGAAACAGGCTGATGGTTTCATTCATAACACAAGTTTTAAATTATTTCATTTTCACCACTTCAGTTTTTTAGCTGTGTAAAGGCCTGGGTGTTTTTCAAGTACATAGTGTGACTTTTGAAAATTCTGTTTATTGTAGGACACTTTAGATCACTTAACTGTCTGCCCCAAAAGAAAGACAGGTCTTGCTTCCAGACCTCTAGTGTACTACACTGTGTTAGAGGTAGAATTCCAATGAATGTTATGAAGTTGGACAACACTATGCCCTTTGGCAGTCCATACTTCTTAAACACTTTAACATTAATAAAAAATAAGATTGAATGAGTTACTGCTTTGTGTCTATAAGATACTATTTTGGTCTATAAAACAATTTAATGGGGGGTATCCCCTTGTGCTTCAAGAAACTTTCAGTCCCATGGTGACACAGCGTTGAGTACAACAAAGCTGTCTTTGAAGCACTCTGGTCTCTGGACTTTATCTGTGGTACCTAAGGTTCTTGTTTGCCATGAATCTTCTTTAATGCTTTTTATTTAATGTTAGACTTGCTTTATCTACTAACAATACAAATGGAAACTGTTTCTGGCTACAGGTTGAAGACAGTGATGTGAAACTGTCTGAAAAGGCACAGCATATATTGAAGGTAAAATTAAAACATTTTTGTTAAACTACATGAGTTACACTTTCAAGAAGCAATATTCAAAAAACCTTAGCTGCTAGTAAAACTGGCTTTTATTATGGTTGTTATTCCTCTTCTACGAAAGACTTGCCTGTTCTACCCTCTTTCAATCTTTGACCTACAAAAAGAATACACTGTTTATAAAAGTTTGAGGTTTTTCTTTATTTCAAAGAACGACAAAACCCAAGAGCAAAAAGAGTTCTAATAAAGCTGTGATTTCATGGAAGTCTCACTAAGTCTTACCCATGGAGCTCATGTGTTTCAAAAAAAACCCCCAAACTCAATGCCACTCTACATGCAACTTTCTTTTAACTTAATTAGCATGCTAAATGTCTAAAGGAAAACACTTTAAGCACTATGAAAAAGAAAAGAATTTAGGATCTGGGAACATTTTAATCCACATGAGTTTCACATTTGTGGTTTAATTTGTGGTTACCAGAAATCTTCATTACAAATAGATTTATTTTCCTGTAATATACTTTTAGTTCAGTAGATTGACAATCTAAAAACAAAAAGCTATGCCTTGTGGTTGTGACAATAACTTGTAACTTAATAGCTGCTGGCAAAACCAAAAGCAGGGGGAAGTGCTTTTAAAAATTAAACTCTTGACATGCTGTCTTTCACTAGTTCTTCTGTATCAATGCAGTTTAAAAGTTCTGACAGTTTAAATGCTGTTTAAAAAAAAATAATAAAAAATTCTTGAAGTAAAAGCATGAGAAAATATTCCTGCCTGGATCCCAGTTCTTGATGCAGTCTGTGATATTACTGTTTGTGTTTCCTGTGTAGGAAGACAAATCTTTTCTGGGCTCTTTACTCACTGGAGGTGATGGAGCATATATTTATTCCAGCAATCCACTGGCCATGCCTACAGAAGGTGAGATGTTTTTTTTTTCAATTACTTATGAAGTTGGTCCACTTAAAAAAAATAATAAAAAAATAAAAATAATTGAAAGAAATGTACAGTTTCTGTGATTTACACATCTGCTGAGCATAGCTATACCATCATCTTAAGCTTTCCTTCCATTTGCCTTTCCAACTTTCTCCTGTTAAACACCATATTTTACTTTTTTGTCCCCAACCTCTGCTTGAAACTTCTACCCCTAGAAGAGGGGTTCCTGTCAGAGCCATAGACTTGCTTTTAAGGCACATGGGACTCACCTCACATGATCGAGAATGAGTCTTGGCAGACCTGGGACATGGCTTTCTCCCATAGTTCAGGTTTGAAAGCATTCACAGACTGGCTGCTTCTATCCTTAATGGATAGTGTGCCATGTTTTCTGCTTTTTCTGCACCTCTATAAACATTGGGTTGGAAAGGTCGAGCATTACAGTAGTGACAGGGTGCCATGGGCTCCCAGCTCAAGAAGTGAAGGCAAACAATGTACGTTTTGGGCAATGTGGTACGCTGCCTGTGATATAGGAGGGGATTGGAATTATTTGTTTCTGAATTTATTTACAGCCTTGTGTTCTTTGCTCCTACTGAAGCCTCCTCCTGGAGCTGACATGCTGTTCCAGTTTTTTTTTCCATTGTCATTTTCACTCAGGAACTTCAGTGCCTGTGAGCACAGATGCTCACTCTGCAAGATGCTCAATCTTGGTCCTTTTCAGATTCAGTCAAGTTCCTGCTTTCTGATGTGAGATAACGAGCAACAGGCTTAAATCATTCCTTTTCTTTTGGTGCCCTCAAGAACTTAAGTAACATGAATATCTCAGTAATATGACTAAAGACAATTTGGGAGGGCTTTTGGAAGGGGTTTCCCTCACTCCACAGTCTTGTGTTGTTGTGCCTTGCTTTGCCTTGAACTGAGAGGTACTACTTAAAGCATAATATTTGTATATCCCTCTGTATGGAGAAGGTACTGTTGTCACAGTACTGATGTACAATGAAGATAACTAATTTCTGACCTCTAAGTGCTTAGCATAAACTGCCAATCTTGAGAGGAAAATCTTGAGCTTTATTGTTTTTGTAGCTATGCAATGTAGTGTTGAGGATAAATAATAACGTATGAGGCAATTAAACAACAACCTTCACATAGTGGAATTTGCTTTTGCTCTTATTGAACAGATTTTAAAGAAAGAAGGTTAATGCAGATTAACATACTTAGCTATTTTACAGTGCAGTGCTGTGGGCACATGTTCACTCAGTAAATAATGAGAGAAGGTGATTTTTCTTTTCTTTTTTCTTTTTTTTTTGTTTTTGTTTTTGTCTTTATTCATAGAATCATAGAATGGTTTGGATTGGAAGGGACCTTAAAGATCATCTAGTTCCAACCCCCCTGCCATCAGCAGGGACACCTTCCACTAGACCAGGTTGCTCAAAGCCTCATCCAACCTGGCCTTGAACACTTCCAGGGAGGGGGCATCTACAACTTCCTTGGGCAACCTGTTCCAGTGTCTCACCAAACATTCTCCGTGAAGTGTGATTTTTTTTCTGTGAGACTTGGCAGAAATGTACTTAAGAACTTCTTCCTAACATCTAATCTAAACCTGCCCTCTTTCAGCTTAAACCCATTTCCCCTTGTTCTGTCATTAACTGCCCTTAAAACTGACTGTGTCTGCCCCAATGAAACCATTTATTTTTCTTCCCTTTTTTGGGGAGATTTGTGAAGTTAAATGTTTTGGTAACTCTTGGGATGGAGAGTTATAAGTAGGTGGTATAAGGACTATTATGCAACACTTCAACGAGCGAGATATTTTCTTAGGTGTCAAGTGAAAATGAACTTGATCTCGTTCCCTTTCATGTACGCTGCAAGACAGTTTGTTGTGCTCTAATTTGGGCTCCGCTGAAGTTGCAGCCATGTAATCTGTCAAGATTAGGTGCAAAAGGTGCTGTCACACAGGCACTCGTCTTCTCTCTCTGTCACTTGGCTCTCACTGTAATAACACATACATTCATGACTAAAATGCATCCACAAAGTTCAGGCTCTTAAACCTTTTCTTTTGTCTGCTAATACATCTGCTGCGTTCTGGATTTTTCTAGGATAAATTTAACAGAGCAAATCAGTCTTGACAATTAAACTCTCTTTTTGTGATTAATCACTTGTGGAAATATACAAGTAGTATATCAAGTTGTTTTTTATATAATTCACTGATTTCCATGTTAAAGGAAGCTGGTTTAGTTTGGATTAATTACTCCTCTGTCTGACTTCCTCTTCTGTTACAAAAGAATTAACATCTCTGATTTCCTTTCTTTCCCCATTGACACATTCTCTGTGAAGTGTGATTTTTTTTCTGTGAGACTTGGCAGAAATGTACTTAAAATCTTGTATTTTGCCATTTTTGTTCCTCAACCATTCAACAGAGGACACATCACCTGTGCTGTGGCTTGAATTTTGTGAGCACTGGAAGCATCAGCGATGAACATCTTGTATATGTAAACTATTAAACCTCCACATCTGTGTAGTTATGTATGGTTTTGTCTCCGTTCTAGTTACTCTGAATTTTGACCTTGAATTTGTGATTGTTGGTTTCCCAATTTAATAGTAACCTTCTCTCCAGTCCTGTTTCAGTGTTAAACTAGAAGCTTCAATCTAAAACAGTTATGTTCATAGACAGCAGAGCCTACAGGTTTTTTTAGGTTGAAATCATGTGTCTAGGTGTGGTCTTTTGATTCATGTCAAACTCTTTTTTTTATTAAAACAAACCTTTAATATGGAACAGTTTTGAAGATCTTTCTAAGTTGCCATTTCAAGAGGCAAATGTTTTTATGTCTTTATTATTTCTTCTGAGCATTGTTTGATAGATTGAGCTAGATGTGCAGTCATGTTTAGCCATATGTTTTAGTTACTTTGCTGCTTGGCTTTGTTTGCTCTTTCTTGAAGTGTAAATCTTGAGTAATAATTATTTTTTTCTTTTTATGTCTTTTTCCCTTTAAGGAAAATACTTAACCTTTCCTTTATGCTGACTCACATGCTTCCCAGTATGGGATATGATCCTGCTTTTAATGCATGGTCCAGCACTGGTAGCAGAGGTCCATCTGGCAGCCCCTGCTTAGTCATTTGTTCATGGCTTTCTTATGACTGTTGGAATTTAGCTTTTATTGTTGATGTCAGTCTCTAGCACTTGGGTGGAAATTTGTTTTTATCTGTTATACCATCTAGTGTTGCTGTTTCTCATTTTCCAGCTGCTTTCCCTGGTTATGCAGGTTTGTTAAGAACCAAAGTGTCTGTAAGATGGCAAGAAACATGGAGATAAAATGAATGAATGCCATGTCTCTCTTGGCTGTCACTAGATTGTTAGCCTCCAGGGAAACTGCTGGCCCCGTAACAGCTTTCTCTGTAGGGAAATTGAAATGTAAGTCTGCAGATAAAGGGCTTTTCTGTTTTAAACTTTGTCTTGATGAGAAAGTGAAGGAAATCTCTCATCTCAGACTTTTTTTTTTTGGTACTGTCTGCATGTTATGTGTTATATTGACATTTTGCTGAAAATCTGACTGACTTGTTACAATGTTTAAATTTTCAGTTGTCTTGGATGTAAGTTTTTCTTAAGTTCTTTTTTGGTGAGTTTTACATTTTGGGAAGTTTGCAATTCAACGTGATGGAATATTTTTTGACTTTAAAAAAGAAAAACAAACAAACAAAAAAACCCCAAACAAAACCAAACCCACAGAATTTTTACAAAAGTAGGCTCCAGGGGCTAAGATTAAGTCAAATGCAATCATTGTCATGGTTTCTGCCCTTGATAGTGAGATGCAGTAAAGATTGAATGATTGTGCACTGAATGCTGTCTAGATGCTATCCCAAGTCTTAAATGTACTG
Source organism: Antrostomus carolinensis (assembly GCF_000700745.2). Classification (NCBI taxonomy): domain Eukaryota; kingdom Metazoa; phylum Chordata; class Aves; order Caprimulgiformes; family Caprimulgidae; genus Antrostomus; species Antrostomus carolinensis. The sequence goes on from NW_010314417.1 coordinate 49,014, forward strand.
TATGTTAAATATAACAAAATTCTTCAAGAACATAGATTTCTTCCTCAGAAAGAAGAGCCATTCGTCACATGATGCTGAAATATTGATATATACCTAATACAATTTCTTTTTTCTTTCAAATTCTAGGCAAATTGTACTTCTTTTCAGATGGCATTCTCTTTTCTCATCCCCACCATGGCAGCATTTCCATTTCAAAGAACCATATGAATTCAATTTCTCTCTATGATGGGGTGAGTATTTTGTTTGTTCCTACTGTCACAAACTTTTAATCGTTTTTTTAAAAGTACTTCTGGAGGATACAGAGTTTGTTTTACAAGTGTGTGTGTAAAACTAACACAAATTTCTACACTTTTGGTATAGCTTAACCAATTACTGATTAGCTAAGCTGCAGGGAGGAGAGGATTTTGTATTAGATTGAGTTGTGGTGCTAAGTGGAGCAGAGTCTAGTT
>NW_010314418.1:0-3121 GCF_000700745.2 Antrostomus carolinensis
TGTCACTAACAAAGATGTTGAAGAGCACTGGGAAGGGAAGATGCCAACTTTTATACTGCTACATCTTAATATGATATTCTTTTATCTTTTGGCTTAAATTATATATGTGCATCATGCATAAATCAGAAACATTTAAACTCCTTGGACACCTCAGATACATTACTAGAACTTACATATCAGAAATATCATGCCCCACAAACTGCTTACACAGTCAACTCAATTCGTCTCTCATTTATTTGTAGAAAAAAAAATTATAGGAAAAAGACTGTAATTATGTAATTTTGCAAACGAGAATAAAGAGATGCCTTTATGAATGTCCATTGCAAAGTGGTTCTGATATGATGCTGTGTCTCTTATCTCTTCACTTACACAGAAGCAGGAAGAGACTTCTGGTGCATTCTTATCATGAAACAATGGATAGAGGAAGTGTTCATTAACAGCGGTTTATTTTAGGTCAGAAAAGTCAGTCATAAGAGTAAGATATGCATGTATATGTCACTCCAGAAAATATTTCTAACTGCATAATATTTTTCTTTCAGTGTATGTCCTCAGGGATCATCTGTCAGAGTGACTACTCACTCTGGTTTACTTTTTAAGTAGAACTAAATATTTTCATTTTCCATAATAACATTTTCTGTCCACATGAGCTCTTCTCCTGCTGTATTAGAGGTCATATGGATAAAAGGTAGACTAGGAATCTGAAACCTCAAAATATCCGAATAGCTATGGATGCTAAAATGTAGTTAGCAAGAATTGCAACAAACATTTTAAAGTAGTTAATAGGAAAAAATATTCCAAAGACAGAGGGCATATTAATTCTGATAGTTGAAATGCTGTTTCATTGCTTGCATCTTAAATTTATGGTTTTGGTATTCCCTTTGAATTTGATTGCATTTCTTTAAAATATTTATAATTCTTGTTGGATAAACACTCTTGTTGACAGAGTAAGTAAGTGTAAATGTTATACTGACAACACAGTTATCAGTCAATCTAGATTGTCTGAGCTGTACCTAGGCAACCTCTTGTCAAACTTCGCATCTCACGGTGGTTTCAAAGGACTTCAATAGTGTGAGGTTTAAAAAACATTAGCAGTAATGAGCTTTTCTATACAAATTCTAGTTTATGAAAGGAGTTTACTGGCCACCCAAGTTGTTTTGGAATTAAATTAACAGATCTGAATGTCATAAACATTTATTTCTGGCAGGAAAACAAGTCAGTGCTAAATCAGTGCTACCAGTTTTTTATTTAGCTTGAAAGTTTGCAGACTAGCTAGTCCTTCAGCTAGAAATTCTAGTACTTTTCAATAAATCAGAAGAATCCCATGGAAGAAAGGGTAGGTTATTTTATTTGCAAGAATCCTGGCAAAGTGCAAAGGGGGAAAGTCAATGCACTATAGATGTTATAAATATAAAGATATAAAATTTATATATATATGTATATTATTTGTGTGTATATACAGTATTCCTACATACACAAATATATATATGCAACACTCATAACGCATTCACTTGTATATTGACTATACACATACATATATACAAAATGGATTATTCTGAAACAAATAAATCCAAAGCATGAGCTGCAATCTTTCTTTAATTAAATTCATTGATTTCTGGTTTTGACTAAGAATGAAGATGTCATTTAAAAACAATTGGCTGTATGCAGAGCCACAGAAATTGAGTAAGTTTTAATTCACTTAGGAGGTGTGGAATGTAAGGGAAATGAAAGCAATGGGGTGCTTCCCCAGTGTAGCAGTTCAACTAGCAACACCAGGTTATGGAGTTCCATCCTCTCCCTGTTGTAGGCCATTTATTTCTGCTTCTGCAGCACAGTTCAATTCATTTTCCACCTCCTTAGCCTCTAATCTGTTTTGTATTTAACCAAGAGAAAGCCATTGTCCAAGAAATGGAGTATATAATGAATGTAACTGTGCCACTCATACCCTTTCATATGTGTTAGGGAGATCTACTGTCTCCAGAAATCCCAGAGTTTCATATCACCATAGATTTCTGATGATATAAACTAATGAAAACACAGCTATTTTCTGTGTTTCAGACTCTGGGAAGAGTCCACTCATATTCATGGTAATATCCCTTGTAATATGCAGTTCAGTACTTTGCATTTCAGCATATCTCTGAGTCTAAATGATAGGAGCTGTGCGCCTTATGCAGCTTGTGGCAGTGTTTTTGGTTCGTGTCAGTAGTTACCTGACAGCATACTCTGCTCATTTTTTCTATACGTTTTTTTATCTCCTAGCCATATTTTGTGTTGTTAGCTTTGGAAAGGAGTAACTGGGGCATGTCTGACTATGGCCAACATAGTGAATGCTTCTTTAGTCTTGAGAGCACACATAATAGAAAGACCAAGGAACATATTTGGAGGGATATCAGATTAGCTAACAGACTGGTCTGAATATTACAGAAAAAGAAACTGACAAACTCTTTTAACTGCCAGGGTTTACAAACATTGTAAGTGAGCTATGGGCATTTAAACCTTGCTTAAAAACATGGAGGAGTCACTGACTACATTTGCAACAACAGCTATATGAGCCCCTGAGAGCTGTGTTAGTTCATAACAAATGATTATAGCAATCCTGTTCTCTTCTGGGGAGAAGACACAAAAGAATGTTATGTTTATACATTATGGGTGCTTTAAGCTAGGACAAATACATTCAACAATTTGCACAGAAAAAAAGAAAAAGAAAAGAGAAAGGGAAGAGAAACTATAAAAATTTTTTCATTTCCCTCAGATTTGTTGCACCCTTACTTCTCAACCCAAGGGGGCAGGCTGTAGTTTGAGATTACCACTTCCAGGGAAATGAGCGTCTCACACCCATCTACACATACCCTCAACTTGCATTTCTCAGTTGTGTTGTTCTTTGGTTTATGATCATCTGTGTTTGACCCATACATCCAGCTCACTCCTCTACCATTTCCAATGATAAACCCTCAACTTTTCATCAGCTCCTAAAGAAATGTTTGCACTGCATACTGTCAAATGCCATTTTATATTCGATTTAGTCTACAATTTGCTGAGAATTGGTCAAATCCATTGATATGATACCTCAAAATACACTGACTCATCCTGGCTCCATCTTCACTGGATATCAAAGCACACTTTC